>NC_050573.1:465864557-466159557 GCF_011100635.1 Trichosurus vulpecula
CTTAGTAAAGCAGATCTAAGAATCTGCACTAGCAGCCATCCTGGGCATGCCAGTGTGGTTGCCCTTACAGTAGTCCATTTAAGTAAGACAAAAGTGAAACTTATTCCAAACACTGGCTCAGAGGGTCCCAAGGACTTATGCTGATTTTTGGACTCATTGACTCATTCTCTCCTCAGTACCATATTTGGACTCATGCAAATCATGAAAAAAACCCCACAAACATAAGAGATAATTGAAACATTAAGAGGATATTAATTCACTTCAAATATCCTATTACTCTACCTCGGAAGCTCACAAACTTGATAGTACTGTCCTCAATCTCTCCATATCCCTGGAAATTATCACCAATAATACTACCAATTCTCTACAAGCACTCCATACACACTCCAAAAGTTTTCCATTGATAAATCACCTGAGATTTTCTATATGCCTCTTAGAGCAGAGTCCATACCACACGTTCTCCTGTACCTATTTTGATCACTCTGAATTTAGAGAGGGCAGCCTCCGTACCATGTGTAGCCTTACGTAGTACCCTATGACAACTGAAGACATGCTCTAGACCCTGTCTCCTCAATTCCCTGGTTTATGCACGTTGTTTTGGGTTCACAATCTCATTCAAGTATTAATAACTATGTTCCTTGTTTAAACTTTTTTTAATCCTATAGTTCTGTGTATGTGTGACCAGACTTCTCTGCCATCTTAAGGTTGGCAACACCATCCAACTATTACTCCTAATTTATTATTCCACATGTTGACTGTGTATTTACAGAGATATTCAGGATGGATTTCACTGAATGAAGCTGGTCAGTCTTCAAAGGCGGGCTGTGTGGAAGACTAGATAGAAGGGCCTTGTATTTATTTTTCTTGACATGACTGATTCCATCCTACAACTAGCTTCTAGTCCAGGTAAAACTAGTCATGTGCGTTTCCTCCTCAGCCAGAGGAAAATAGTTCGTCCCACTCTATTTGCAAGGCACGCGAGTCTGACTTGTTCTGCTCGTGAGGACAAACTATGGAGTGGAACAAATTACTCTACTTTATTTGAAAAACTAATCAGAGGCAAACTCAGGGATATACAAGTATAAAAACCTGCTGCATGCTCAGTACAGGAGCGTTCTTTCATCTCAATTTCTGTCCCTATGCCTGAATTAAACTTTCTCTGACCTGAACCAAAGTTGTGAGCTGTTGTTCTTGCCACAACGTCTCATTCTGTTTTCATGTGCAAGCCCTTCAGATATTTGAAAAGAACCCTCTAAAGTCTTCGTCCTCCAAACTATATATCTCTAGCTCCTTTGTTTGAGCTGTTCTCACACGGGCTATTCTCAAGGTCCTTCCCCATTCTGGTGGCTCTCTGTTGGATAATCTTCAGTTTATCAATGGCCTTCCTCAAATGTAGTTCCCCAAACTGAAAACAATCCTCTAGATGTGGTCTGACTATGGTAGAATACAACAGGATTATCTATCCTTTCATTAGCCCTATATGTTGTACCTCTTTTAACACAGCCAAAGATGGCATTAGTTCATCTGTAAGGGTAAATGGAAAGGCCTAGGGGCCCAAAGGAGGGTGGCACCAACGAGGAGTCTGGAGCATGCAACAGCAAGAGGGAAGGCAAAGTTTTGAGTTCATCTTTGCCCATCAGGAAGTGCACATTCCTGAAGGCAGCTAGGTGGTATAATGGTTAGAGTGCTGGGCCTGAAGTAGGAACACCTGAGTTCAGATACTTCCTCAGATATGGCCTAGCTGTGTGACCTTAGTCTCTTAACCTTTGTTTGCCTGTTTCATCAACGATAAAGTGGAGATGATAACAATACCTACCTCACAGGGTTGTTGTGGGAAAAAGGTGAGATGATATTTCTAAAGCGGATAGCATTGTGCCTGGCGCACCTGTAGGCATTATAGAAATGCTTGTTTCTTCCTCCCTTGTTATTGACAATGAACCTCGTGGGCAACTATCAACGGACTAGAAGCTAGTTACAAGATGGAATCAGTCATGTCAAGAAGAATAACTATACGGCCCTTCTATCTGGTCCTCCACACAACCCCTTTTTGAAGACTGAGCATCTTCATTCAGTGAAATCCATCCTGATCAGCTCTGTAAATACATAGTGAATGCACAGGAATGCTACTATTGAAGCACTTCCTGGGGCCTCAGGCAGGGGTGGGACTAGGGCCAGGTCTAGGGACCACCTGTAGTTACCCCAATCCTGCCTATTCAAACCTGGGCTACAGCAGTAGTAGCCATGGAGGAGGAGGAGGCTGTGAAAATGTCTGTGTGTGTGTATGTGTGTGTGTGTGTGTGCGCGCACACGCGTGTGTATTCCGTACCCTGAGTCCTTCACCTCTCAGTCAGGAGGTAGGGACTAGCTTACTTCATCATTAATCTTCTGGAATCATATTTGGTTGTTACATTGATCAGCATTCCTGATTCTTTCAAAGTTGTTTATCTTCACCGTATTTCTTTACTAGTTCTCTTCACTTCAATCTGCATCAATTCATACAAGTCTTCTCACGTTCCTCTGAATCTGTCTCCTTCACCATTTCTTGCAGTGCTACAGAATTCCATCACATTTCTATATCATTCGGCCATTCCCCCATTTATGGGCTCCCTGTCATATTCCCATTCTTTGCCATCTCAAAATGGTCTACAAATATCTTCACACAACCTTTTATTTAGGAATGATCCCTCCCTTAATCTGCCCTCCCTCTAATTCTTTTTTCTCCCCTTTCTTTCCTATTTTCCTGTTGAATGAAATGTATTTCTGTCCCCAGTTGTGTGCATGCACATCTGTGTGTATGGTCTTCCCTCTTTTGTTCAGATTAGAGTGAGGTTTTAGTTAACACTGCTCTCCCCACTCTCTCCTCTTTGTTTGTATAGATGCCTACTTGCACACCCAGATTGGACAAGATAATTTCCTGTAACCTTTATCTTTATTCCGGCCATTTGTACTTCAAAGTTTTTATAGAGCCCATTTTCACAGAGCTAGGGTTCAGACTTGAACCCAGGTTGTCCTAGCTCCCAGGCTAGCCCTCTATCCACTCACTGTATTAAGTCACTTATGTACACACACACACATAAACAGAGGTAACTAGTTCTGGAGCTATGAGTCCTGGGTTCAAATCCTGCCGCTGATACTCACTATGTGACCTTAGACTAGCCCCAACTTCCCCATCTATAAAATTAATGTGTTGGATTAGATGGCCTCTGAGTTTCCTTCAGGCTCTAGGTATATATCTAGAGATTTAGTATATATGCATATGTGTATTGTGCATGTGTGTGTTCATGTATACATATGTTGTTCAGTCATTTCAGTCGTGTCTGACTCTCTGTGACCCCATTTGGGGTTTTCTTGGTAAAGATACTGGAGTGGTTTGCCATTTCCTTCTCCAGCTCATTTTACAGATGAGGAAACTGAGGCAAACAGGGTTAAGTGACTTGCCCAGGGTCACACAGCTAGTAATTGTCTGAGGCAAGATTTGAACTTGGGAAGATGAGTCTTCCTGACTCTAGACCCAGCATTCTATCTACCGTGTCACCTAGCTGCTCTTATGTATATGCATGTGTATATACATAGAGAGATAGATAGACAGACAGACAGATAGAGAGACAGATCCACACATGCACACGCACAGAGACTTAGTAGCCTGACTGGCTTCATGTTACAGTTTTGGTGGTATAATGTTCATCTACGCTATGGATGTAAGCAAGTTTGATGATATTCTGTAGTTTGACACAAATAGTTCAGTGTCATCTAAGAGATGATGCTATTGATAGGAATCCTTTTGCTTGGAATTTATAGTGGACATGTTCCTTGACACTGATGAATATATCTGCTTCATACCTTGCTTGATGTCAAGACTCAGCAATCCTTAAACAAGTCATCTCTATAGTTGCATCTGCCATAGAATCCTGTATAATTTAAGCTTATTTGTGGGTTTAATTTATCTGTGTGTGGTTTATTCTATGGAGCCAATTACCTATTTGTGCCAAAGTCAGAAGGAAACTTTGGTTATTTGGGCTTTCTCATTCTTTGGATTCCGGATGAACAGGAGTTTATGGCATTAGATCTAGTTCTACCTAAATGATTTCTCTAAGGTAAAACAGATACATTTCTTCATTAAGTGGAGCAATGAATGGCTAATGAGGCACCCATGGTAGTGGGGCTCTTCATTAAGTCTTAAGAACTTTTGGTGCTCACAGAAGGAATATGTCTCGCTGAAGCCCTCACTTATAGCTTCTCTACATTAAAAATTGCTAATTATAAACTGCCAGAAGGCCGTTTCCCCCAAGAGTGTATAAAACAGGGCAATAGAACATTATGACTCATACCCAGCCAGTAGAAACAAATGCTTTTTATTTCTCATTCTTTGATTACAGTTGGTACTTATGTAACAAAGTTCTAAACTTATCTTGAGATTATAGTAATACATATCTTACAGATTTATAAAATAAAAGCTAGGATTTCTTAACATTTATGCATATCTGCGTGTAAAATTATACTTCATATAGTAACTATTAATAATATTAATAGTAATCTGTTTATAAATCTATCACTAGGAAAATAAATGTAATAGGAGAGTTACACAGAATTGACTGTTTACAAATATATGGCTAGTTCCCTTTTAAAAATGAAATAAATTTAAGATAACTTAAAGGCTGATTCATACTTCCCAGGCAAAGAAGACAATAGTTTGAGGAGGTAAATTCAGTAAAACAGCACTGGCTTCATCTGTACTGCTAATTTTTTGTCATTGTGAAACAGATGTCAAAATGAGCAAGTCTTTTGAAGTACCCCTCCTTATTGTACTTTAAGAAAGGCATTAAGTATAAAGCAAAAACTGTCTTTCCAAAAAAAATTAGTGATATGTCATTTAACATTCTTAATTATATACCTTCTGACACTTACTGACAGTAAATCCATGGAGCTAATATAGTCCAGAGCCAAAAGATCTGCTCATTCGTTAGCTGTTCCAGTCCCCACACCCATCGATATTTCTCTTTCAGTTTGAAGTGGGCTCAAAAAGGAAAACTTGGGTTCCAGATGAACCATGGCTGTCATTAGCTAATACTGATGGAAAAATGTCTCATACTCAGGATAATTAGTTCAGGCCCCATAGGTTTTAGGAGATGACGATTAGGTAGATGAAGTCAACAAGAAAAGCCACCCACATTTGGAAACCTCATAAGTTCTTCTTATGTGGTTGTCAGGTCAATTTATTTTTATAGTGACTTTCCATTTTAGTGTTCATTTTGATACAACTCTCCTTCAATTTTAGCACACAGAGAAGCACCAAGACCACTTTAATAAAGTCCTTTGGTTGCCTTATGCTGTGGTAAGTATTTATAGCAAGTTTCACATTCAACATAATGGATTAATAAGCTATCTTTGACTTAATGGATCAATAAAATAAGATGGGAAAGTCCAGAACTCTTAAAGTTTTCTTCTCATAACTATTTACGAGCTGCATACTTTTAACTCGTCTGCCTCTTCTGTCACAAAAAAAACTTCTCCCATTTTAAGAAATTCCTTCTGCCATGTCCTAAAGCATTAGGCTCATGACTACACTGGCCAAATAAAGTATACTCTTAAAAATAAAGTAGTTTATTTGGCAGGCAGCTACACGGGCCATTTGTGCATTTTTATTTAAAGAAATAAAGCAAGAGATTCTCTGTAGCTGCCGTCCCTCAATGTACTCAACCCATTTTTAAAAAATGGTAAAAAAACAAAACAAAACAAAAGAACCTTTTCCCTTTCAAATAAAAAAGCACAGAAATATTTTAAAGAATTATAGAATATAGAGACACGAAAGATTTATTATTTATTCTGAGAAGGCCAATTTCTCTCATGTTTGATCCCATTTAGTTTTAAATGGGCCTTATGATGAGGCTTTGGCCAGTTGTCTTACAGACTATTCCACAATCCAGTCATCTCACTCCAACTCTTCTTTTTTCAATGCCAATTAGCCATTCCATTGCAGCTAGTGAGCGCCCAATCTATGCAGAATACTCTATTAGGCCTTCAAGGAAAAGGACAAAATCATGGCAAATATAAATACAATAATGTATATAAATGCAAGCGACAGAAAAATAAATCTTCATAACTAACTATGGGTCTATAGCAGTCAGAAGAGCAGACCCTTGATGACATACACACAAGTGATAAGAAATGCCTGGAAGTGGAGGAGGAGTGGAGATAGGAGTAAAGATTGCTGGAATGACCCAAGGCAGGTGAATTTCGGGAAAGGTGTCTTGGAAGTGAGTTTTGGAGTTTGTGAAGGAACACTTTAGTGGAAGTGGGTGGGGGAGGTATTTCTGGTTGGGGCAATGTTAAGTGTGACAGCTCAGAGGTGAGAGAGTGTCAATATATTTCCACAGATATAAATACACTTGCCAGGCTCGGGGGTGGGGGGGTAGGGGTGGGGGTGGGGGAGAGATAGTTTTGCTTTTTATGCAGCAGAGAGTATGAGCCAGGGTACCGAAAGTTGTCTTATAGATTATTCCAAGGGCAGCTGGCAAGGTGGGAGGCCAATTGGTAGATGATCTTAAAGTACCACTTTGGATTTAATTTAATTTAAAAAGACTTTAATATGATGGGAACAGCAAGAGAAGCCCACAACAGCTCTCTGGAAAGTAGAGTGCCTGGATTTGGAGATTACCATAGGAAAACAATTCTTATTACTGAAAAGAAAAAGAGTGCAGGGAGAGAAAGGCTAGAGGCAGGGAGGCTGGTACATTGGTTATTGTAGTACTTTGGGTAGAGAGTAGATTCTGTGGCTATAACATTAATGGAGGCCTATCTAACAAATGCAGAGAAAGGAAGGACTTTGTGACAGACTGCATTTGGGGACTGGTGGTGGCTGAGCAATTGAAGATGCCTCCAAAATTCTGGGCTTGGAGGACTAGGATGACCATGATCCCTTTAAGAATATCATTCTGTTTTAGTACTGGTCCACATATATCAAATAATCCAGAGGGACGATATGTTCCAAGAACTTGGCCTATTTTCACAGATGCTTTAAGAATACAAGGAGAAAAAAAAATGAAATCCAAAGAGAAGGCAAGGTAGCAGCTATCGCAGAAGACAAGTTTAAAAAGCTAATTTTAAACTATAATTTTAAAAATAAAAATATATAACACCACTATGTTCCTTATGCTTTAATAACTACTCATTTTCAGTACAGGGCTTACTTAAGCCATTGGTTTCATGCTTCACAGCACATCTGAGGTGTATTCTGATTCTAGGATGAAACACACTCCGTGGCATGCTAAGACTTCCTAAAATATATCAGTTGCCTTTTTTTTTCTTTTTGCAGATTACTGTTCTTCTGGGTTATCTGAGGCAGAAGAGCTCTGGATCAAACACATTGTTTTCAAGTGTTCCAGCATCACTTTTTCTTCCTCTTCTAGTGTTTCATCTGTCCTCATCTCCCACCTGAAAGAAAAGACATAGTATTCCATTAACTTTTAAGCTACAGCTGACTCTCAGTTATTCAGAGTCTGGTGGTCTAAATTTGTGGTTTATTTCAGACTTTGTTTCTCTGCCATCGGCCCTTCTGCTTTTGACCTTTTGGGCAACCCAGATCGTCGGCACCTCCTCTTGCAAGGTGGGCAACAAGAACAGGAAGGGAAATCCGAAGACATTAATTACATCCTTTGTTTGCAGTCCTAGCAAAAGGCTTAGAGGGTATAAGGATGTTTAAAAACAATTAAGTATGACATTTTGTGGGTTCATGCTAACCACTAGAAAATATAATCTAGGGGTGGCCAAATTTCATTAGCACTTATTTTTATTGATGTGTTTAGTCTCTATATCATTTTTATTTACAAATATGTTCTTTTCCCCATGTCCTCCTCAGCCAGCCATTCCTTATAATAAAAAATAAAATTTAAAGAGAAAAAATGCAGTTCAGCAAAATCAACCAAAATATCAGTCAAGTTTGACAAGCAAATATGATATTCCACACCTCTAGACACCCACCTTCACAGCAAATTAACTTTTGTTTTTATAGGATCTTCTTTATAGGATGTGTATCTCTCTGTCTCTCTCTGTCTCTCTGTCTCTGTCTCTCTCTCTCTCTCTCTCCTCTGTCTCTGTCTCTCTCTTTCTCTCTCTCTGTCTCTGTCTTTCTCCCTCTCTCTGTCTCTCTCTCCCCTCCCCCTAATCCAGTCAGCCATCTCTTGTAACAAAATTTAAAAAGGAGATGATAAGGTGGTCCCCTGGGTCATCTTCTTGCCATTTGTCTGACCTGTTGTTGCATCCCTCAGACTTTCCCATTCTCCCTGATGCCTGTGTGACTCTGGTCTGATTGGGAAGGCCCTTAAATGCCAAAGTGAGTTTATATTTGATCCTAGAGGTAACAGGGGGCCAGTGGAGTTGATTAAGGGAGTGACACAGTTAGACCTGTCCTTTAGAAAAATCACTTTGGCAAATGTGTGGAGGATGGAGGGAGAGAAGAGAGACTTGAGGGAGGAAGATAAGTTGGGAGACTAATCCACTAGGAAAGTGGTAACACAGGCCTAAACCAGAGTGGTAGCTGTGTGGGTAGAAAGAAGGGAATGCAAAGGGAAGATGTTCAATGAATCAATCAATAAACATTTATTAACACCTACTATGGGCACCTAGGTGGCGCCACAGTGCACAGAGTGCTGGGCCTGGAGTCAGGAAGACTCCTCTTCCTGAGTTCAAATCTGGCCTTGGACACTTACTAGATGTGTGACCCTGGGCACCTCACCTCACCCTGTTTGCCTCAGTTTCCTCATCTGTAAAATGAGCTGGAGAAGGAAATGGCAAACCACTCCTCTATCTTTGACAAGAAAACCCCAAATGGGGTCACAAAGATTGAAAAATGATGGACTGACACAAAAACACTATGTGCCAGGCACTGTCCTAAGGGCTGTTGTTTTTACCACACTATCAGAAGAAACAGAAACCAGACCAATTAACCTCTGGTCAAATATCATTGTGGTGAATGGTTATTATAGAGAATTGTGTAATGTTATTTTACAGTAGGAGTACTGCCAATAAAGATTACAATAAAAGAATCCTGAATTTAGGCCTTATAAGGTTTGTGAACCAAAGGTTCTGTAGGAAGGATGCTGGTCTCAACTGAGACAGCATTGCAACAAAATAAATGGGGGGCGCTGTTATGTATATAAAACTTAGCACTTTAAGAAAACTTGATTCATATTATTTTTAGTTCTTTTGACATTCTTATAATATTCCTTAGAGGGTAGCCATCCATATTTTAAAATGGTGAAGCTCACACTATGTGGTTTAATGACTTGCCAAGGTAAATCTCAATTGGAGTCGAGATTAGAATATATGCTGTTTCTGATGGGCTCTTGGTTAGGTCTTAGTGCTTTTCTGTCATATATAATGCTGTGATAACACTTTTGTAACATATAATTTGTCATATATGATTTTCTGATATATAAGGAAAGCCTATCAAGGGACAGAGGGACAGGCCTGGAGGGGGGATAACTGCTTTTTAAGGTTTTGCATTAATTATCAGTGAAAAGAAAAGGCAGGCAATTATCTTTCCAGGGGAAGCTATCCAATAAGAAGCCAGTTTATTTAGAATACCCTGGGTTTAGAATACCCTGATCAGTCCAGGACACCTGGCACAAGAAAGGGAGGAATAAGGAAAGGGTGGTGGAAGGGGGAAGGGAACAGATGATGATGAACAGACCGATTAAGCCTTAAAAGAGTTACAGGTTCTCAGTACGGTGATAATAACCATCCCCTTCCTCTTCTTACTCTTCTCTTGGACTGGTTTCTATTCTTTTCCAACTCAGTCATGAATGTCTCTTATCTCCAAACTCTAACTTGAGTTCCTTAATGTAGTAGAAAGGAGCACTGAATTTGAATCAGAAGGCCTCAGTTCAAGCCCATGCTTGGTCATTTACACACTACACTGTGGAAAAATCACTTGACTTCTAGGGGCTTCTCTATACTTGCTGTAAAATGGAGATAATTATAATAATTTACTACCTCACACAAGGTAATTATAAGAAATGTAAACCATCAAAAACTAAATAATAAAAATGACAAAAACTAAAAAAAAAAAGTAAATTGTAAGACATGATGTAAGTAAATATTGAAAATGACTCCCCACAGTTTTTTGCAGCATAATTAACATATTTGTGGATATACACACACATATACATATGTATGCAAAATATATGTATATATATTTTGATGAATATATATGATGTATATATATATATATATATGTATATATGATGTATATATATATGATGAAACTTTCTTTTTTGGAGGGGGGGAAAGCAGGGCAATTGGGGTTAAGTGACTTTCCCAAGGCCATACAGCTAGGAAGTGTCAAGTATGTGAGGCTAGATTTGAACTCAGGTCCTCCTGACTCCAGGGCTGGTACTCTACTCACTGCACCACCTAGCTGCCCCCATGAAGAAATTCTTTAGGACAGATTTGGGTGATATCCAAAGCAAGTTTTGATAAGGAATTACAAACATGGAGATTCTCCACCTCCCTGCTGCTCAGAGTTGTGGAGGTTAATGGTTGTCCTAAATAACCATTGTCAGTATTTCTAAGGTCTCATAATGAGCAAAATGAATTTTAACCGTTTTTGGAATTCATTCCTGTTGAGCCCACAAGGCTACCGAAAACTACTTTGGAAATTTTGTAAGATTCCTCTGCCACCTGGTTCATGAATAAACAGTCCAATCATTAGCCATATATAGCAAAGAGAGTGGCAGCTAGGTGGCTGTGGATAGGGTACTGAGCATGGACTCAGGAAGACTTATCTTTTCCAGTTCAAATCCAGCCTCAGACACTTAGTAGCTGTGTGACCCTGGGCAAGTCACTTCACTTTGTTTACCTTAGTTCCTCATTTGTTAAATGAGCTGGAGGGGAAATGGCAAACCACTTTAGTGTTTTTGCCAAGAAAACTCCTAATAGGGTCACAAAGAGTCAGATACAACTGAAAAACAACTAAAACAAAACCAAAGAAACCATCAAACCCAACCCTCGATCAGAAAAACCAAAATGAAGAAAACATTTTACAAGTATCATTTACCATGGTCAAAATTAGCCCAATAATTTCTACTTTTTCTAAAACTATGGCCTTTCTCCTTTGGGCAGGATTTTAAATAAATTAGGTTATCCTATGAGCACTCTCCAAACAAAAGAATGCGAAATTTGTTTTGCCCTCTTTTGTTGTTGTTAAAGGTATTAACATTGTGCTGGGTAAACAAATCCCTTTATGAATGTCAACAGAACAAAATATGCATATCTGCATAAATATTTTAATCACTATCTCCACTTGTGGAAATTGAAAGCACAATCTCTTTGTTTCATTAAAAAATCTGTATAATGAATGTAATCTAAATGAATTGTATACACACTAAATTTCAAGATGAAGATCCTGAAGCTTGGTGACAATCAGGCCCAGTATAATTGTGCCTTGGTAATTAGTGATATTAGGCGATGTTATTTACCTCCCAGAACATTCTTACATTTACTAGTGCTTGTACAAATGAATCAGTGCATAACATAATGGGGAAACATGACAAAAGTAAGAAAACAGAGTGGGATGGAATTTATGTTTCCCTAAAAACATCACTATTACGGAATTTGGAGGAATTGAGACTGAAAAATATGAAGTGTATTTGTCATAAACACTTCTGAATTTCACACTTATAGGCTGTATAGATAATTTATATCTATCACAGTCTTGACTGTGTTAACACAGAACAAAAATAGTTTGCTCAATCATCCTTTTCTAAGAGTCAATTCAGTGGACAAAACAATCAGTTAAGCCTATTGTTAGACTTAAAACCGACGACTGTTGAATTCAGTCCAAATAGCCTACGCTCTGCTTGTCTAATATAAGTGAATACTCGTGGCGAATTGATGCTCCTATATGAAACCAGCCATTGATAGAAGCAGCCAGATGTCCTGATTCTTTCCCTAGAATTTCTTGCCTTCTTCTTAAGGTCTGTGCCTATTCTAATTACTGCCACCACCCTCAAGTCTGACACTCGCTTCAGTCAGTGGTGGGAAATTGTGTTCATATATCAGAGACTACCAGTCTAGAGATCCCCATTGATCATGGGCCTTAGTTATATATATTTGCCCTACAGAATCCAACTACTGAACTCTGGCATGACATTATATTTACAGGCACCACAACCACCAATTCCTCCAGCCTCTCTAACATTTTGTGTATTTATTAGGTAGAGGTTAGAGCTATGTCCCATATGATGAGTCATGAGTCAAATATTTCTCACATCCCCCATTTATATCATTCCTTTTGATTTTTATGGGCACAAGTCAAGACAGCATACAGTTATACCAGGCTAGTGTTAAATCTGTATGATCGCATGTTGCCTTACAAGATTACTTTGGTGACAGAATGGCAGGTCACCATAGAGTGGTCATGGTTGTCACAGAACCAGCTGTCTATTGACTACTCAGACTTCTGAGACTATAACTTTAGAGGAACTCCAGTCATGCTTCATCAATTTATGTATGGACTCCTTTGGATTCCTCCCCCTCAGCTCCATTCATCACCATTCCTCCCCTTGCTCTTTCCAATTCCCTTTTATATGTTATATTTTCCTATTAGAATACAAACTCCCTGAAGGTAAGGATTGTATTGCTAGTTTGTATTTGTATCCCTAGTACTTAGCACAGTGCCCATATGTATGTATATATGTATGCATGCATGTATGTATGCTATCTATCTATCTTGTGCTTCTATCGGATCCCTCTCTTCATTCAAAAGGTCACTGTGACATTGTTTGGGACATAGTTTCCCTCTCTGCCATCTTGAAATTCTCTTTCCCCCAACTCTGCTGTTTTCACAAGCCTGATAAGTGCCCTTCTAGAGATGAGACTGTTACACCTATACAATGTTCCTGAAAGCCTCATCAAAGAAACTTTCATTCCCTTTTAGCAACACTAAGCTGTCATTATTTTTTGGTGGTATGCACCTGAGATTTCATTGACGTAAAAGGAAAAAGTGAGGGGTGTTCATGCCCTGCAAGAGGCCCAACAATGGTAGAATTTACAGCATTTTTAGGAATCGCAAATAGGAACACCAGATCTGCCCATGGAGGAAATGAAAAAATTGGCACTTTGCTAGAGAGAACCTTGGTTCCTAGTATATAAGCATTTTCCATTTTCCATGGTTCTTTTAAATACCAGTAGAGTTTATTTTCAAAAGGAAGTGAATGGCAAACCAAAGTATTGTTTTTAAGAAACTTTAGTCCATGATGGATGAAAATGCTCAGATATTATTATTATTTTATGTGCAGGAGTTTCCTCAAAAAGCCAGCATAAAAAATCTAGGAGCTTAGGGAATTGGCTAGGTGCTATTGATTTTTTTTTTAAGTACTGAGACCAAAACAGGCATTTTCATAGTGAGGAAACACCCTCTACTAATAGAAATAGGAACATGATCTGCAGTTTTATGTCTTTGGGAGCTGTTTTGGGCATGGAGAAGTCAAGTGACTTATCTAGGGTCAATGAACCAACTAGAACATGCCAAAGGCAAGACTGGAACATAGTTAGCTCTCTATCTGCTACGCCATACTACTGCCTTTCCTTTTTTTTTTTTTTTTTTTAGCTTTTACCTTAATTATAGATACAACCAGCAGCTCAGAGCTACTTGCAGAACCACATTATAAGAATCTTAGTGTTCATAAATCAAAATAGTTTCCTTATCTGGACAAATTCAACTTCATTTTTATCATAGAATGGATTGCATCAATACTATATTTACTCACCTAGTTTCCTTCCTTTGTGCTTTCCAAATCTTGAGGGAGAAATAGATTTTTTTTCTTCATATAATTATGCCTGGTATTCTGTCTTTGTAAGAGGAAGGCTTAAAACCAGTGGTTGTAAACTTTGGAAAGGATTTTAAAAAATAATATTAATATATTATGGAAGTATTTGCCCCAACTAATCAAGGGGCATTATTATTTGTTATGCCTGCTTTGTATCTGAGTGAATGTGGATAGATTTCTGCCTCACAGGGCTTTTGCAAATATTAACAACACATCTTTGTGATAACATGGAAGGTCTCCTGATTTTCCAGATTTCTGAGGCATTTTGAATTTGCAGAAATGGTATATATGAAGGGGCATTATGTGATGTATGTCAATATTTCTCTCACTCCCTCTCCTTGGCACAGTTATCTGAAGAAAATATAAACGTATACACTTATGTATTTATATAGCTATATTTCTTCCTCAAAATCAGGGGATTTGAGAAAGAGAAAAAAGGAAAGGAAAGTACCTTAATATTTTAACCAAATCCTTTCTATAATAAACATGAGGTTGATTTTAGTCCAGTTAAGGAAACCAATTTTGACGTTCTTGGACTAAGATACTTGACTTGAGTCAAGGCAGCACCTTTGTTACAAAAAAAGAATTTCATCTTTGTTTTACTATAATTAACACAAGAAAAATCTCAAAATTCTAGTAATTGGAAATAAGTCTGGGCTAGTTTTTAGGAGTTTAAATATCTTTAACATCTCAATGAGAGTAGATTCAGATGTGATCCATTCATATGATTATTAGTACCGCTTTGAAATTCTTATCCATTGATGAAAGGTACACAGTCCACCATGGGTGAAATTAAGTTCTCAGATATGGTGGCTGTCAAGGTTCCAAGAATCAGAGCTCTGTCCCCACATAAATCCTACCCCCCACACCTCCCACTACTACATCTTTGTTAATAAACTATCTTTGGAAAATAAGGAGAGTTATTCAAATAAATGGTTATATGACTCCTAATGGTCTTTCTAGATTGAAACTTATGGTCTTATGATTCTACATGTGGAATATTAATAAAAAATTTGTCAATTCTACTATCTTTTGAATTACAAACTACAAGAGAGTTAACTAGATTTGCTACACTTCAACCATCTTTAATTTTCTTGAACCTTAGCAAACCAGAAACAACCACCCAACCAAAACTTTGCCATTTTGATCTCAGCAACCTATACAAACTGATTCTAGTCGATCTGTATTCCCAATACATTTTGGATTGTGATGTAGCATAGGGATCATTAGCAAATAACATTTAATAAATAAAAATAGTTCATAGTCATTTAAGCATCAACATATAGAAACCTAACTAGAAATTCTTTCACCTGAAGCTGGGGTGAGAGGCAGGGCTGACAGTGCCACAGAAGGTGATACAATTGCAAGTGCAGCTGGTGAAACAGTAAGGCGATAATAACAACGTAGATGATAACTGTCGAAATGCCTATGTGGTTCTGTATTGCAAAGTATATGAGACTCTCCACATAGGAGGTAGAAGAAGTAAACCATTTACTCAGACACCAGAGAACCGTATCCCATAACCAAATGCTCAGCTCCCACAGCCAGTCAGTCCACTTCATCATAACAGCAAGGAACCCAAAACATTCAATACAGAAAATCACAACATGGAGCCTCAACATCCCAAAACCTCTCTGACCCCCTGCTGGGGTCTTCCCTAAAAACAGTACAGCTAAGTCAGCCTGTTCAGTTCTAACCATCACGACAGCAGCCATTAGCAGCCACCATCAGCCATATTGTCTTTCTTTCTCTCAGCATTTTCTGTGACATAACTTCCTTTTCCTGTCAGGAAGCTCCTCCCACCACATATGTCTTAGGCTTTCTGTGATGTAAGCAGGTCACATGGCATATTAATGAGTGGGAAAGATCTTCAAATCAAAATTTCTAATACAGGTGGTGGTGTATCCCCTGTGTAACAATAATGTGGCTTGCCTCTACTGTGGCTGCGTAAGACCAATAACAGCAGCACACAGAAGGGCTGCCAGCACAGGTTCTTTGATCTGCTCTTCTAAGGAAAGCAACTTTAAGGGGTTAACAATCTTACTTTAATCAAACATACACATATCATTCACTTAGTTCAGGGGAAAAGCCAGCACCCTGAACTTCAGATCAAATACAAACAGAAATTACAAACAAAGACAATATAAACAACACAAACCAGTCTATTCATAGCAATACATGGTTACCAGAGAAGCACCAACATCTGGGTTTCTTCAAAGCCGGGGGCTCCAGCAGCTCTCCAGCTACCCAGAGTCTTGTCTGTTAAAATCACACAACACTCTTCCAGTAAATGAGACCCCAAACAAAATGCTAACCTCTGAGTTTATATACCTTTCTTAGGGCCTGAAGGCTTCATACCTAATCAGCAAAAGGGTGTGGGCCTGGGGCTTAGCAGCTAGCAAGACTTAGTCAAAGGCACTTGATTACTTTAGCACTGTAAAAGAGAAAGAGAAAGTCTCACCCTGGGGGCAGCTAGATGGTGCAGCGAGTAGAGCAACGGCCCTGGAGTCAGGAGGACCTGAATTCAAATGCAGCCTCAGACACTTGACACACTTACTAGCTGTGTGACCTCAGGCAAGTTACTTAGCCCCAATTGCGCACCCCCCCCCCCAAAAAAAGAAAGAAAAAAGAAAAAAAAAGAAAGTCTTACCCTAATTATGGATACATGCTGAGAGACTCATCTCTGCCCCTGAAATGCTCCAGGGTGTGGGAGATATACCTTTGAGAAAGGAGAACCGTGGCAAAAGGGAGCTGGAGCTAGGTCACAGGAGGTTCACACTGGTTACATGGTCTGGCAGGGTCCCTGGGGCAGGACTGGGTGGAAAAGTAGGTCTGCATGCACTGTGTGGCACTGTTGTCTAGCAAACATTCTGAATCAATGGGACACAGAAATTGTGGTCTCTGGACTGCTTTGGAGAGGAACTATTCCCCCTGGATGTCATCACCCTATGAGTAAAGTCCTGATGGTCCCACCTTAGTTACACTCTGCCAGTGTGCTCCCAGTAATCTACATGGAAAATCAACCTAATGTTACGTTTTAGTGTGGTGCAACCCTGGCCCACAAATTAACCTTGGAGTGTCCCTGAACCATGGTTCCAGCACCCCCATGGTTACCCTAGAATCGTCGGTCTAGATCTCTAGATTTCAGTCTTAAAATCGACCTGGTCATACAGAAAGCCACTACATAGAGGGGCCTTGAGGCTCATATCCTCTTAGTAGGTAGCTGCAGAACACAGCCCAGGATCACCCTAGAACTGGTTTAGTTACCAGGTGTCTGGGGATACAAGAGTGTAACTATTACAAGCTAGATTTGTCTTTAGGTTGGACTATGCAGCCTCCACCATCATCTGAGGCCAGGAGCAAGGACTCAGCAAAGACACAATCTTCTCTATTGAACCTCCCACATGGTAGGGATGCTGGAGCTCTCATCCCTAGCTTCTTTCTCTTGTTCTCCGCTCTTGGAATTGGATTGCCTGATAGATGCTTCATCTCTCTATGGAAATAGAGGAAAGTTTCTACTTTTGTGATAGCTTTCTCGTTGTTTGGCTGTATGTTTCTGCTTCCATGCTGCTGGCACTTCATTCATAAGGGAGAATTATAATACTAACCCACTCCCTGTGCAACACGGCATGGCCAAGTCTGTCTTTGTTTTTCTGCATACCCTGTGTCGTATTTTTCAAATACATTCGATAACGATGGCATCTTCTCATATTATTGGCATTTGTCCTAAAATGCCAATAAAATACTAGACTATAAAAGTGCTGTTTGAAATAAGCCTCCAGATTTTATGTTATTATTAAACATTTATGTAGCACTTTATATTTACAAAGTACTTTACAATTATTTATTAGTTAATTGTACTGTTAAACAACATTAACCATCTGGACAAATTAATGACTTCAAATTACCCTTCCAGTTGGTAGCTGTAGAATAAAAAACTAAGTCCTATTAGATTTTATTCTCTCAGAAAAAAAAAAATCTCCTCTACACAACACTTTCCCATTAGCTTCATGAGGAATCATTTGAACAGCAGGGGAAATCATGCTGTGTCTCCTGGCTCCTCCTCCTTCCACACCCTAAAGTTCTGAAGGCTCTCTATTCTTTTTCCTCCTTCTCTTCCTTGAAGATTTTAACCATTAATCACTTCATGCAGCTAGTTCCCAAATTTTTAACTCTAGCCCTGACATCTTGGTCCCGAATTCATTTTAACTTCTCCCCTTTCCTTATCTTATAAATAATCTGCTATTAAGTCCTCTCTACTCCATCTTTGCTTATCATCTCCACTGTCAGTTCCTGTTTGCTGCCACCAATGCTAGTTTAGGCTTTAATTATATGTATGACTAGATAACTGCCATAGACTGCTAACTGACCGACTTTCTCCTTCCTCCATTCTTATGCACTTCCTGCCAAATTAATTTTCCTAAAATTACTTTCACCTGAATTAAGAATCATCCTCTGATTCCTCATTGGGGTTGGAGAGGACCCTGTGTTCCTGAAGGCTATGTAAGTGGCACTCTTTCTAGCAAATTCTATCAAGCTAAAAAGGCTTGAGTGTAAAGTGACAGACTATACATATGTATATTATCTGAGGACCAGCCCAGCTAAGCTTAGCAATGGTCATCACCAGATTGACTATATCAGGATATTTTTTTAAGCAACGGAAGGTCTTAAGGACCATCTATCTGCTAAGATGCAGAAAGACTGCGGTCTAGGTTGGTGGAAGATGTTGGGATGAAATCCTAGATCCTAGAAAGGCTCAAGTGCTGCCCTTGCCATGTTTCTCCCTTCCACTAAATAATTCAATAACAAATAGCTGCCCATTCCTTAGGGTAAGAAATCTCAGTCTCTTAGACTGTCTGTCATGGTCCTCCATGGTCTGGTCCCATCCTCACCTTTCAGCTTTATCTCCTATTGTTCTCCTATATCAATCAAACTGGTTTACTCAATGCCCCCTGAATATCTCCTGTGCTACCCATGTTTTTGCTTTGAAGCCACCTACCCAGAATGCTCTTGTCCTTCCTCTCTCTCATGTAAATCCTACTCATCCTTTAGGACACAATTCATATTTCACTGAAATGTCAGATAAATAGAACCCATCATATTCTTATCAGGTAGTAGGTGATCTGAAGAAATAGTAACCTTAAACTCACCAGCACAAGAACAGATAATAAAAAGGTCCACCAAGATGATGGCTGACCTCCAAAAATTTTAGTCTGTTTAACTGAAATGAGTGATCTTAGGTCATTAAAACTGCCTTTACGATTATTAACCTCCATGTTAGTGCTCTTTCCAGAAATGTCAAGAATTGAATGAGTATATCAAACAACTTAAAATAGTAATGTGCAAATTATCTTGCTAGATTTATACTATTTTATGGATTTTAAAAAAGGTTCCATAAGCAAAGTAAAAGTTGGAACGCAAACTCATTCAATTGAACAAATTGACTTTCTCAGGCCAGGTGTCAAAATCGCTTCCATCATCCATCAGTTTGTCATATGTCATTTAAAGCTCTAATTGGACACATGTCTCTATGATAGATCACAATCTTTCCTTCATTCTGTATTCCTGTGGTATTTGTCTATATCAATCTCGAACTTGATTTTTTTCTTATAATTACATTCTTTCTCCCCATGTATTCATTCAACAAACATTTGCTAAAGGCCTAACACCTGTAAGACAGGATTACACTTTAAGTTCCTTAGGGACACATGGGAGGCCCTTGGTAGATGCCTTATTGCTGAAAGGGCTGTCTGGTATAGTGGAAAGAGGGCTCTGTTGGGGTATCCTCTGTTGGATTTGAACCCCATGTCAGACATTTACCAGCTTTGTGACTGTGGGCAAGTCCCTTAAGGTTTAGTTTCCTCACCTATAAAACAGGTTCACTGATACTGATAGTATTTGTCTTGCAGAGTTGTTGTAAAGATAAATGAGAATTTAATGTATGAGTAGTGTTTTGTAAAACTGAAAGTTCTATAGGAATGTCAGTTATTACATATTATCTGTGACTCATTTTATAGATAAGGAAACTGAAGCAGAGGATTAAGTGACTTCCCCAGGGTCACAGAGTTATAAAGTATCTAAGTCCAGATTTGAACTCATGAAGAGGAGTCTTCCTGACTCCAGGGCCAGCACTCTATCCACTAGGGGTAAATGAGGTTAAATGACTTGCTCAGTCACATAGCCAGCATGTGGCCCAGGTAGGTCTCAAATTAGGCCTTCTTAACCCTGAGGTGGGGCACGTCCATGACACTGCACTGCTTTTTTTTTTTTTGATAGAGCTTGTAACAACGATGTGCTTGCTGCTACTGTGGCTATGTAAAGCCAATAATACCAGCACACAGGAGGGCTGCCAGCACAGGTTCTTTGATCTGCTTTTCTAAGGAAAGCAACCTTAAGAGGTTAACAATCTCACTTTAATCAAACATACAAATATTCACTTGGTTCAAGGGGAAAAAGCCAGCACCCTGAACTTTAGAGCAAATACAGGCAAATTACAAACATACATAATATAAAAAGAGCAGATAACACAAACCAGTCTATCCATAGCAATACATAGTTACCAGAGAAGCAGCAACATCTGGGTTTTTCCAAAGCTGGGGGGCTCTAAACAAGGGCTGTCCAGAGTCTCCACATCAACACTCTTCCAATAAGTGACCCCAAACAAAATGCTAACCTCTGAGTTTATATACCCTTCTTAGGGCCTGAAGGCTTCAAACCTAATCAGCAAAAGGGTGTGGGCCTGGGGCTTTGCACTTAGTAAGACCTGATCAAAGGCACTTGATTACTTTAGCATTCTAAAAGAGAAAACAGTAAAAAAAAGTCCTGCCTTAAATTAATATTACAAGTTTTACTGGTAAAATTCAGGCCAAGGCTATGAACATTTTAAAGCAATAACTACATAAAAGATATTTAACTGTTGTTTTTGTTTAAAAGCTTATTAAAAAATGTTGCATGATGTTATTTGTTACATGGAACACTGGTAATAAATTTTTTATAAACTAGTGTAGTTTTCATCAAATTACTAAATATTGTTTGGTTGTGGGCTAGCTCTTCTGATTTTCCTTCTCAAGAAGCAATTTTAGGAAGACATAAGAATTCCTTTGACCCACTGGAAATCTATTAATAGTAATATCAGAAACACCCCCTACCTATTCATAGGCATTCACAGTGAAATGGGAAATTGCAGAAACTGAAGCTATCTTCCTTTTTGACTTGCATTTCTAGAGAAAGAATCTTCTGTGAATCACTCCCAAAGGAGAGACTTGAGGGAGGGAACAGATAACATAGCCTTGCTATGGTTGAGTCTTGGAATAACTGTTTGAGAAAATGTGATTCATCAAGAGTGGTAGGCAATGTGCTACAATTTTGAATGGATAGCCCTGAAATTATAGTAGCTCCTTGAATATAAACAGCATCTTTCTTCCAAGTAGTTCTCCATATTTCATGTGAAACCTTAGCACTAGAAGGGACAGTCCCCTTGCCTGCAGGCAGGGCCTTTCCTAAATCATACAAGACATACGAGGCTCTATCCTGCTTCTAATAAGATCTCTAGATGAGATTCCACAACCTCCTTTTGGAATGTGTGCCAATGTTTAATACTGCTCACTGCCAGGAAATTCTCCCTTACATTTGACCTAAGTGCCTTAAGCTGTAGTTTTAGCTCATGTCCTTTTATTGTATCCTCAGGGAAAATGAGAATCAATAGTTGTTATGCACTCGATCATAATTCTTCATATATTTGAAACAGTCATTAAATCACCCCTCTACTTTCTTTCCCCTAACCTAAATAGAACCACAGCTCTTGGGATTTCAAACTAGAAAGGATCTTAGAGGCTAGCTAGGCCAACTCCTTCATTTTACAGATGAGGCCAAGAAAGTGAATGCACCTTGTCCAAGGTCAAAGTAACAGGCCCAGTATTCAACCACACAGCTGTCATTCCTCTTTCAGTTTGTTTTCTCGTTCTGTCATTTCTACTTTCATCTGAACTGTAAAAATTTCCCTCAAAGAATTTATAATTACAAAGTCACTATATCAGAGTAGTAGGACCATAGACAACTTTCAGAGGGGGCCTTTCCAAAGTCATGCAAGGCAAGTTGTCATTCTTTAAAGGTTATGTCTATGAAGTGATTTCTGGCTCAATGCAGTTGTAGGTTGCCTACTTCCTTGCTAATTATTAAGAAAAAACCAATGAAAATCTCTTTGAAAGGAAAAAAGAAACCTCTACTTCTTTCCCCCAGTATATATTTGAAAAAAAAATCATGAGTTATATGTAATACCTAATTTTTGTAGTCCAATTTAGGACAAATGTGGAGCCAATATTTAGATTAACATGGTAAGCATTACACAGAAAAGAAACCAAAAAGAGATATGAGCTTGATAAGTCTGGTTTGTCAATCAACAAGCATTAATTAAGGGCTTACTACATGCCAGGCATTGTGATAAGTGTTGAGGATACAAAGAAAGGCAAAAACACGATCTTGCCCTCAAAAAGCTCCCATTCTAATGGAGATGGTGACCACATGCAAAAAAAAATTCTACTTATAGGATATACACAGTGTAAATGGAAGGTAATGTCAGAGGGAAGGCACAAGGAATAAAAGGGAGGGAAGAAGAAGGGAACAGGAAAGATCTCCTGCAGAAGGTGGGATTTGACCTCAATCCTGACTGAAGCCAGGCTGAGTTATTAAAAAGGCAAAGAATTGGAAGACGGAGGGTCATGTGTGAGGGACAGCAAAAAGGCCAGTGTTACTGGATTCCTGTGTTGTGTGAAGGAATGTAAAGTATAAGAAGATTGGTGTTGTGAAGCGTTTTAAAGAGTCAAACATGGATCATGGATATAAAAGGAGCCACGAGAATTTAACGAGTAGGAGGGTGTCATGGTTAGACCTGCCCTCTGGGAAGGCAGTGAATTTGACAGTTGTTAGGCTGGATGCAGGGGGAGTGACCAGAAAGGTTACTGTAATAGCTGAGGAGTGAGGTGACAAGCATTTACATAAGGGGGGGTGACTGTGTAAGCAAAGAGAAGGGGATGGAGGGGAAGGGGAAGGAGAAACGTGGAAATAATAATACTTCACAATAGACTGAGTGGATACGTGGGGTGAGGAGCCAATGATGATACCTACATTGTATGCCTGGGTAAAAGGGAAGTTAGCAAGAGGGAAGAGTTTTGGGAGAAAGATAACAGATTTTGTTTTGGACATGCAGCAGATGGGTGGCACAATGGATAGAGCTCCAGGCCTTAAGTCAGGAAGACTTATCTTCCTGACTTCAAATCTGGCCTCAGATGCTTACTAGCTGTGTGACCCTGGGCAAGTCACTTAATTCTGTTTGCCTCAGCTCCTCATCTGTAGAATGAAATGGAGAAGGAAATGGCAAACTGGTCCAGTGTCTTTGCCAAGAAAACCTCAAATTGGGTCAGGAAGAGTAGGGCATGACTATACAACAACAACAATAGAGAATCTAGTTCAAGATGTCTAACAGGCACTTTGTGATGCACGACTGGAGTCCAGGAGACAAGTTAGGGCTGGAAAAATAGATCTGAGAATCATCTGCATAAATGTGATGATTGAATCTGTAGGAGTTGATGAGATCACCAATCAAGATAGCACAGAGGGAGAAGAGAGCAAAGGGCAGAGCCCTGGGGGACACCAATGGTTAATGAGTAAGACGAAGGAAAAGATCCAGCAAAGGAAACAGAGTAGTCTGGTAGGCGGAGGAGGAGAATCAGAGGAGAGTATGAAAACCAAGAGAGAAGAGAGTATCCAGGAGAAGAGGCTGATGAACATTGTCAAAGATTTCAGAGAGGTCAGAAAGAATGATGATTAAGAAAAGGCTGTTAGACTTGGCAGTTAAGATGTTTGGTAACTTTGGAGCTACTTTGGTAACTTGGCAATTTTGGCTGAATGATGAATTTGAAAGACAGACCCACAGATGGTTTTGAAGAGAGTGAGAGGGAGAGGAGGCCCCGATTGTAGATGGCCACAAAAGGGAGGAGACATACAGGATGATGGTGAGGATGCTTGGCTCAAGTAAGTAGCGTTTTTTTTTTTTGTTTGTTTTTAACGTCGGGGGTAAAAAGGAGTATATTGTTAGACACCAGGGAAACAGCCAGTATACAGGGCGGGACTGATAATTAGTGAGTGAGTGGGGATGATAGAGGGGAAAGTCTTCTGGAGAACATGGGATTTAACAGGATCAAGGATACATGTCTCTGGGCTTTCTCTGGCAAGGAGAAAGGCCACTTCTTCACATGAGATGGGTGAAGCAGATAATGGAGAAAGATATCTGAGTGAAGTGTGATGAGGAAGAGGGGAGAAGAGAGGCCTATTATCAAATGGCTTTGATTGCGTGTGTGTGTGTGTGTGTGTGTGTGTGTGTGTGTGTGTGAAGTGATACCACCCTTGCCAATATCCAAATCATTGATAAAAATGTAAAAAAAATACTGCAGCGAGCATAGATTCTTGTGGCACTCCTTTAGAGACCTCCATGCAACTTGACATTGAAGCATTAATGACCATCCTTTATGGAATTCAACCAGTCCTATAATTGTATTTTCAGCCATTACACAAGTCTTCATCTTTTCTGCAAAAATAGCATGACATTTTATCATATTTTATAGTTTTTCTATAATCTAGGTAAGCTATATCTACAGCATTCACCTTATCTGACAGTCTAGTAATTGTCAAAAAGTGAAAGAAAAATTAATCTGGCATAGATTGTTCTTGATGAAGTTATATTGTTTTGTGTACATGTGTGTTTATGTATGTGTAATGAATGCTTCCTTTTCTAGATGTTCATTAACCATCCCTTTAATAATCCAGTCCAGAATTTCACCAGGAATCAGATTCAAGCTGCATGGCCTATAGTTCATAGAGTCCATTTTCTTCTCTTTAAAAATAAAAAAGGAACATTTTCCCTTTCTGGTCCTGAGGTACCTGTCCTGTTCTCTCCATTCTTTCAAATAGCACTGATATCAACCCCATCCATCAATTCTTTCAGTGGTCAAGGATGTGGTTCATCTGGGCCAGCTACTAGAACTCATCTAGGGCAGTTAGGTGTTCTTGACTATCTCTTTACATGTCAATTCCCTATTAGCTATCCACTATTTTGTTCTTGGGTAGCTAGGTGGCATAGTGCATAGAGTGTAAGGCCTCGAGTCAGGAAGACTCAACTTCCTGAGTTCAAATCTGGCCTCAGACACTTATTAGTTTTGCGACACCGGGCAAGTTACTTACCCCCTTTTACCTCAGTTTCCTCATCTGTAAAATGAGCTGGATAAGGAAATGGCAAACCATTCCTTCAGCATCTTTGCCAAGAAAATTCCAAATTGGGTCACAAAAAGTCAGACATGACTGAACAACAAAATTTTTGTCCTGTTCCTTCTAGTTCAAAAGTGATTCTCATTGGCAGAGAAGACAGTTGCAAAAGAAATAGTGAGTGGCTTTGTTTTTTCTCTTCTGCCAGTTTTCCTTACACCGTTTACTCCGAGCAGAGGTCTCTCTCTTTTTTGATCTTCATTCCCCTCTCTACTCCAATATAGTGTTTTTAAAAATCCTTTCAATTTTCTTTGTTTTCTTTGTTAGCCTGAGCTCATTAATATTTATGCAAAATATTATAGAATAGTCATATTTTTTACCTTTAGAAATTATAAGCATGAGGCTGCTTGTAAACTAGTTAAGTGAGCTACACCTTAATGACTTGATTTGCTTGGATTTAATTTAAGATCTTAGTGGCCATAAACTTTTTTTTGGCAAACAATTAAAGGATCATGTCATTTAATTCTACTGATTTTCAGTTACTTTCCTTTACGTTTCATGGGCAAATAGATGGAAATGAATCCATTTTATTTCTGCAAAATACTGTATTTCAATACAATTGAAATATTAACACTATGAACTATGAATTGCCATTTTGGTTGCTTGTTTTAGCTAAAAATTTATTATGTGATTATGACAACTAGCTATGTATGCAACTTATGTATCTCCTTCTGCAGGAATCCAAATGGATGTTCTTTTGCAAGGTGGTTGACTTCCCTTGCACTTATGCATTAAAGAATATATCTAAGCCCCGGAAAGAGGAACATAGCCTTTAATTTGAATTTATTGCCTTCAGAGTCAATCTGAAACACAACTCAACTAGTTAGAGCAATTCATTTTAATTAATGTGATTTGTTCCACATATTTAAGTAGGAGAGTTATAGGCCCACAAATGGGGCAATGAAGAATGCTAACAGAAACATTAAAAATAGTTATTGCTTAGGGAAAACATAAATGGAAAAGTGGCCATCAGTAGTAATGGAAGTTGAACTTTTCCGATATCAATAAATCACCCAAATCTCTCAAGAGGCTTCAGTGCCATAAGTATGTTTCAGAGAACCCTAAATATGAAGGTAAACTAGAAAGCCAGGGCAACACCATTTGGTCAGCACTTAGTATCAATGTGGACGAATACTCTTAGCCCAGAAAAGCATCCTTTCTAAGAAGTTTTTTTAATATTAACGTAAAGTCTGACAAATCAGAGAGAAAGACAACCATGCCATACCTTCAGTGTGCAATGTGGTTGTTGAGAAATGGTCATGTCCTGTGTTTAACAGACACTTGGTGTCTCTTGCATTTTCTCAAACTTATTATTTGGAAAAAGCCTAATGAACTGCAGGAGTCAAGGAAACAGTATATCTTTCTTGCTCCAAAAAGCATGGAAACAATAGTTCCTTGTTATAATAGAGGCAAGGATTCCACATTTACAACTCTAGAACTGTCCAAAAATAAAATGTATCTTTACTAGCATGTCTAAAACGAATGACAATTATTTTGGCAGAACAAGTTGGCACAGATTCAACCATGCACTAGCCAGTTCTAGTGATATGAGTCTGAATGAAATTACCATCATGAATTACTTGGGAAATAGTGGCTCCATCAGATGAACAGCCTACTTGCAAATTCTGTTATTTCAAATTAATAGCATTGTGGCTTTTAGAAAAGGCTTTCAAATATATATTTGGCTCACATTTTCTTTGAGATAAGCTTAATGTTTAGGAAAATTAAAAACAATCTTGAGTCCAAGAGCACACTAGGGATTGGCTCAATTCACAGTACCATCATTCTGCATTTAGTGTACTGCCTACAGGACCACATTAATATGTTTTCCAAAGTACTCCCCTTTCAACAGCACTAACTTTATTTTCATTTGATACATCTCAAATGGGTGGAGTTAATGATTGTTTGGTGTACTGTGCTCAGATAGAAGCCAGGGATAGAAGGAGAAGAACCAATGTAAGTAAACTGCAGACCCTCTTAAGCTTAGGTACTATGTGTTTCACAGTGAGAATTTTCAAGGCGGTGATCAATGTTCCAACTTCTTGGGGACTGCAGGAATCTCCTGATCACCTGCTTTTCACTGCTGCAGAAATAACAGGAAACTCTGTTATTTTTCTAATTGAAGAAGATGAGCACCATCCCTGGCTCAATGACTGAAAAAGTTGCACTGGGAGACTCAGGGCCTGCTGTAGCCATAGAGCTGTGGGATTCTCCAGATGATCCTATGGTGTGGAGAGAAGAGTATCCCTGCACAGCAACCCTGACGTTGATTTTACATGGGCAGGGTCCTCATTTAACATCTGAAGGGCTCTATCTTACTTGGAAGGGTGATGTTATCTTGGATACAGCTTTATCTCACTTGAATTGTGAAGGTTCAAAACGACACATGAATAACTCTCTGAAGGGTCAAAATGACATTTGGAATAGGAGAGACAGTGGTAACAGTACTAGTAGCATTAAGAGAATATAATATCAGAAAAGTGTGTTTAGCTCAGGTGAGTGGCTCAACATAGATGGCACAAAAGAAAAATATGCTATTAGACCAATGGGGGGCTTGGGGAAAAGAGATTCAATGAATTCTAAGAAAGGAAAGACAGAAAGAAAAAGAAGGAAGGGGGAAAGGGAGCGAAAAAAAAAAAGAAGAAAAGAATATAAAGGCCTTGGGATGAAGACAGCTGAATTTCAAGTCTTAAGAAATAGGTAAACAGGAAATAAAAAGAAGCGTTTTATGGGATCTGAGATTTTGTTTTATCTTCTTTGCAGAAGGGGAAGTCTATTGGTGCTATGCTATTTTTAAGTTTTTAGTAAAAATTCCATTTGCTAGAATTATTTCTAACAAAGTGGGATATGTTGATATTGGCAGGTATTATAGAATTACTTCATATCTAGGTAGGATAGTACTGGGCCAGAGGCTTCACTGATATGGGAGGTCCCAGATGAGGAAATTCCTTTTACAAAACGGCGCAGACTGGCACCTCCTCTGCTCCTTCATTCTCATATAGTTGCTTAGGACACTGAGCACTTAAGTGACTTGTGGGTCAGATGCTGGTATGTATCTTCTAGGACCCAGGTCTTTCTGGCCCTGAGTCTAGCTCTCTGCTCACTCTACCATGCCTGCCTCCTCCAGGTAAGAGGAATTTAAATCAGAAATGGGGCACTCTGAAATAATTCTCTGTCAATCACAGCAAAAGACAGAAAGAGAAAACAAAGAATGCTAATGACAGGATAGACTTCCCCTCCTCTAATTCTCTACCAGTGTCCTCTGCCTGAACAAAGAATGGTACTCACTGGCCTGACGGGTCAGCAACATCACGAAATAGCTGCTGGGGGACAGTCACTAAGATGAAAATCAGATACAGATCAGTAAGGTTATATATATATATATAATAGAAGGTTATATATATATAATAGGTTATATATATAATAGGTAAGGTTATATATATATAATATATATATATAATAGAAATTCAACTAACATTACTTAAGAGGCAATTCTTGCAAATGCAAAGCACACAGTCCTTGCCTTCAAGAGAACCTTATAACCCGGCAGAAAATAAATCAGGGTGACAGTAGAAAGAGCAAGCCAATAGGAGATGGGCCTGGAGATTCTAGCCTCAGCTCCACCGCTTGCAGTGGTGAACATGTGGCCAGTAGTGACAATGATGCTGATGACAGCTGTGCTTACACAGTGCTTCAAGGTTTGTGAAGCACTTTTACATTATTTTAGCTCATTTTATCCTCACAACCCTGGAAGGGAGGTGCTGTCCTTATTCCCATTTTATGCATGAGATCACTGAGGGAGAGGGTAAGTAACTTGCCCAGGGTTACATGCGTCCTCGAGGCTGTGTTTGAACTCAGGTCTTCCTGACTTCAGGTTCAGTGTTCTATCCACTGCACCCTGTAGCTGCCTCCAGTCATTTAACATCCAGAAACCTTAGTTTCCATAGCCATAAAATGGAAATGATAATATCTGTTCTGACTACCTTTGAACACTATTATGAGGATCAAAACAAAGTAACCTGTGGAAGATAATTTTCTAAACTGCTATAAAGCACATTCATTATCATCCTCCTAATTTTTATTTGTCTTATTTAACCTGGGAAAAGGGATAAAATTCATACTTCTAGAATCCTTTTGCTGTGACCTAAAGACATAGTATTAGTTGAGCATACTGGAAGATCCAGTAATGTTTTCCAAATCAAAAATTTTTTAAATGTTCTTCCAATTCTGATATCTTTTGACTTTTTCTTTAATAAGTCTTGTTTTGTTACTGCATTTTTAGTCCCTCTTCCTCCATTCTCTCTGCTTGTTAATTCATTCGATGGCTAAAGTAAATAAAGTAAAATACTGAACAAAATGTTATTAAAGGCTTCAGAAAAAAATTATTTCCAAATGTTACTGTCATGGGGTATTGAAGACCAGCCTTCAGTGTTCTGAGAGGTCTTCATTGACTATCTGCATAAGACCTCTGGAGGCAGCAATGTTGTCACCGCCCTGGGCAAAAAAGATGGTCTGCTCTTCCCGTGTCCTGAAGGAGAAGAATGATGGAAACTGTAGGAAGAGGAATGTGAAGTATGAATGGAGATACCCAGGTGAGGGATGGATGAATTACAAGTGATTTAAGAGAGACTGGAATGCAGCAAGAGAGAGACTGAGGCTGTGCTCACTGTCCCTATCAAGATTTTAGCGGGGAGGTGCTAGCGTTAAACTTTGGGTATGGACATTTGGAAATAAGTGATAGAGACAGTGGCTCAAGTCTTCAGGAGACAGAGATGGCGATACTTTTTTCCCTCCCTGTCCTCCTCTTCTCCTTCTGTACACTCCCAGGGAGTGCTCATTTCAGTTCCAAAGCTTATTTCTGTTCTTTAAAGTTACATTTGTAATTTATGTTCTTTAAAGTTACATTTGTAATTTATGTTTAATTCATTTTGAATCTGCTGGTGATAGAAAGTGACCAATCAACACTATTGCTGATCAGTGTGCTTCACTGTTGTGAGAAAGGGAAGCCAGAGAAAAGGGTGCTATGATCACAAGATATGTAGATGAAAGTGAATGGGACAGAAGTTTGAATCCTTGTGATCATATAATGATGGGAGCTCAGGAGCTACAAGAGAATCTTATTGATTTTAATTTTTTTTAAAGTACCCCAAGTGGGGTAATAAACCACATGTGTAAACTTAGATCTCAGAAAGTCCTTCCCCCAGGGCTGGCCAAAGGGAGGATTTGAGAAAGGGTGAATCCAACCAAAGGAAGGTGGGAGTCATTTAGGAGGGGTAGGCTAGGTTTCTGATAACCTAAACAGCTCTGGCCCCACACCCCACTAGATTACACTAATATATTCTCATTTTTCCTGCTTTATAAAAGACATACAATACATCCTAAAACAAATTAAAGATTTTTTCATCATTTCTTTGAAATTCAAAAACCATGTACCCATGTATAATTTGTTTAACCCAGTTAAAATTATAAATAAATTCTTGAAAATTATAAACAACCTGAAATCCATGACTATTGCAGTTTTTACACACACACACACACACACACACACACACACACACACACAATATCCATTTAAAGACGGGTGATCAGCAGAACCAACTAACTCAGCTGATTGTTCACTTAGACCAGGTTTATGAAAAACTGGGAAGGAACAATGCAGAGCAATTAATAAACCATGTAGATCTATCCATTGAAGGCAACCAGAGTACTTTATCAACTAACTTTGAAAAAGAAGAGAGCAATGCAACTGCAAGTGAACTCTGCTGAGATTAAACTTTGAAATCTGGAGAAACATAAGCAAAATCCAATCTTCCCCGCCCCCCCCAAAATAAAACCTTCGTTTAAAGTTTATTAGAAATGATAGAAAGCACACTGATAGTTTTATGAACTCATATTTGCCTTTTAAAGCTGTCCTTGCAAAATCTTATGGCACTAACAAATACTTTAAGGAGAGGCAGTTGTCATATTTCAACACTATCTGGAAAAGTGCAAAAACTATGTATTTTTGTGTTTGAGGTTTATTTCTGAAATGTCTGTCATTTCCTCTGGACTTCTGAAGTTTTCTGCATTGAATGAATAGTGTTTTTTTTTATAAAGTCTACAAAAATTAGTGTAGACATGTTTTATAAAAAAATTTAAAAATTAAAATTTGCATCATTAAACCATGGACTTGGAGACAGCATGATTAGTCTGAGCTGAAGCAGGCTAATCTTCCCATTTGAGGAGAGGTAGCATTGTGACTGGAGGGATCTGGGGGGTGGAATCAGGAAGACCTGAATCTAAATCTGGTCTCAGACACCTAATGGCTCTGTGAACTTGAGTACCTAATCTTAGTACTCTAGACCACTCTTTAAGACTGTAAGACAAGAGCCAGAGTTGATCTGCATTGGTAAAAGGAGTTTTCTCACTGGGAATTTCCTATACTAATGAAATCACAGGTTTGGATCTTTCCCAAATTTAAATGGGAATTTTGTATAACCCAAATACACAAATGACTTTGGTGGCTTTCTTATTTTGTCAGTATGCGTACTCTTTCCACCATTGGCGATCATAACTCTTTCACCCCTTTTCTTCTTGTTGGTGTTTTTATCTGTAAATCCTTCAGAAAGAAAATACCCTAAAAGCCTTCCTCTTGGTTTTCTAACATCTAAAGATTACCGATAAGCTTTTTTGTTTATCCTCCTCATTTCACCCTCATGACTGACCTGTCTCCTTTTCTAGTCATAAAGCTCTCAAGGATATCCTTTCTGGCACTTTTCATGTCATTGATGATATGCTGGAAGGTATTTATGTCCACCATGTGCCTTTCCTCTGTTTGTAGTATTCAATGATTCTTAACCATATAGTACCACCGGTAGAAGGTTGGTACTGAATCGATGGCTTTTTGTAACAACAAGCATTTGGGGATCATTGAAAACACTGCATAATTCTCCAAATATAGTACCCATCAAGATATTAGGAGACACCCTCTTTTCCAGAGCTAAGGTCCAGCAAGCAAGCCGTGCCCTGAGCTAGACATAAGAACAATCCTTGGTGGTCACCCTCTGGCAAAATCACATAATTACTGTATTGATTTGACCAGCACCAGGTATTCTCTGACCAATATCCATGCTCTAGTCATGAAGCCCTTGCTATGAATCAAGCTTGTCTCATCATTGGTGTTACTCCTGATTGTCAGAGCTATAGCTCAGTGCACAGCCATTGGTATAAGTATTGAGATTTGGCCACACTAAAGCGGGTCCCCCCCCACTAGGGGTGGGGCCATTGGCAAATGTGTCTAGTTCCTCCTCTTGCTTGCAAACTGTTTCCCTCAGTTTGAAATTAAACTTCTGTTGATTCTTGATTCTCCTGTCTCTAGCCTGTTGTTTGGCTTCAGCTAGTCACAGGTTAGAGGCAGGTTCCATCTGATTCACAAGTACCCTATCCCCTGATAGCAATATTAAGTGAATTATTGAATCATGTTATTGCTATAGTCATGTATTTCACAACTGCACATAATTCTGTGGCAGGTACGGAAGATGTCTCCAGAAAGCCTTTATGTTGTGTTTTTCTCTACCAAGGCAAATGCTTTCTTAAAAATCAATAAATAGTGGTAATATATCCTCTGTACTTTATAGAGAGCTACGTGACTATATGGTCTACTACTGAGAAGCATCTGTGAAATTCTGTCTATTCTTTTCTTGTGTATGTTTTTTTTTTAAAATCAAGGATACGCTCAATAAGTGAAAGGATCATTTTTGTAAAGATACTGAAAAAGCAGACCATGCATTGGTGCTTCTAGGTTTCTTCTCTCACTTAAAAAAATCAACCACAATTTTTTCCAGATAATGGAAAATTGGGGGAATCTTCTCCTTAAACCATCTAGAGAATTAATCTCCAAGTTTCTTTGAAATCTTTTAAAAATCCTTAAAAATTCCCTCCAGCACAGATTTCCTATGCATGGATTTGGTCAGGTGGCAGAAGAGTGCCACAGAAAGAACAGCTTTTGATGGATTGCAATTTGCATTGTTGGAGGGAATACCCACATTAGAGAAACCTCAAATACAGTGACATGTCAACGAACCATTTGGTTGGGTCCAGCCATTCTTCCTGAACTTATCTTTTCAATTACCATTACCACTTCTTTATGTGGCACAGTAGTTAGTGAGTTAGACAGTCCAAGTGTGGTCATTCCAATACTATTACTGATGAGAGCATATGACTGTGAAAATGCCAGAAGACATTTAGTTTCTGCATTTGTTTGTTGTCTTCAGCTTTCATCTATAGAACTTGTCTAGATAATCTGATGTAGTGAACTCTCATGCCAAGCTATCTGCAGGGTTGTTTTTTCATCAACTATTCATATCAAATGGGCTTTTTAAAAAATAGTTTTTAAAATATATTTTTCCCCTTGGAAATGAAAGTAGAGAGTAGGGATTCTTAGAATGTCCATTTATGATGGAGAAAGCAAATATACTTACTTTTCTCACCTATCTGATTAAAAGAGCTTATCTTTATATTACTTTTTCAGAGTACAAAGTTTTTTGAGCTGAACTGAGAAATGATGGTCATGTCTGGATTCTAAATTTCAGTGCACAAAGCAAATACTTTTCTCTCAACCAGATGAAAATTGCATGCAAAGTTTGATAATTGTGATAGAACCTGGATTCATATTTTATATGGGGTTAGCAACTAAAATTTCATGATCAGATATATTGATGGAGGCAGACAACATGGAAAATAGGTGATGGAGTTGTTTCACAGCAACACTGGCTTACAAAGATAATGGCTCAGTAAATAAATGTATTCCATTCAGTTCTGAAAAAAGCAGATGCATTATTTTAATATATGCACATTTAAACATGACCTGTTCGTAACTCTGCAAATGGCATAGTTAAATCCAAGGAGAATTTTTGTAAAACCATTACACTATTGTTAATTTGCTTATTGCAGGTTAATACAAAACATATCCAATACTTAAGAAAAAAATCTGTTTTTGAGCTTATAGGTAGGGCTATAGATGTAGAAAAATTAAGATTTAGGTTCTTAATGAAATTGACATAATCACTCTGATGGTAGTAGCATGGTAGTGGTTAGCCTCACATAGGTAATTTATATAAACCTCCTCATTTAGGGCACATTTATCTTTGGTGTTTGGACCTTGTTCATGAATACCCAACTTATGCAGATTTGTATTATAGGGTTTGTTTCTAGTTTAAACGTAAAAAACAAGGAACACATTGATATGAGTGATTCATCTTATTAGCTATATTTAATACTTTAAGCATCCATTTGTTTCAATAGAATAGCTTTCCTGAGTAAACAAGATATAATGCTTTGGAAGTGTCATGTTCAAAATAATGCTTTATTAGGGCTAGGGATATGTGCTTAAGGGAAGTTTTTGTTAGAAGCTTTTGATTCAGGTGGACTTGGATGAAAAGCAAACAAGACAAACCTACTGAGCAACAGCAAGCAAAGTGAAACCCTACAACAGAAAGGACGAGGCTACAGACATAGGGGTGATAGAGGGAAATGTGTGTTTCCTGAGTATCACTGACAAGTATTTAACTGTCTTGTTGTTGAGTCATTTTCAGTCTTGTCCGATCCCATTTGGGGTTTTCTTGGCAAAGATGCTGGAGTGGTTTGTCAATTCCTTCTCTAGCTCATTTTACAGATGAGGAAACTGAGGCAAACAAGGCTAAGTTGCCCAGGGTCCCACAGCTGAGTGTCTGAGGCTGGATTTGAACAAAGATCCTCCTGACTCCCCTCTATCCATTGCACCACCTGGCTGCACTGTATTTAAGCATCTACTTTGTGCCAAGCACTTTCCTAGGTGCCACACTTCTTGGCTGTTTACTATTTTCTCAACTTGTTTGTTAGAGATCAGACCTATTCTGGAGATATAAGATTCACATACTACAAAGCAGGGTGACTGTGTACCTAGTGTCCAAAGAGGGGAATGCAGCCATTAGAGTGATCTTTATTTCAATCTGGCTTGTCTCTGGACTATACGTTACTAATCTCTTGAAGACTGGCTCCCTTTGAGAAGCTTTGGTTAGTACCTCCCCATTTCTCCCCATACTCACCCTCAGGGGAATCACCTTGAAAAGAAATACTGCTCATTTTAGGTAATGTTAGATGATATATAAAAACAACTTGGAGATGGTGAGCAATAATAAAGATTCTTCCCCCTGTCTAACTCATTCCTCACTCCCTAGAAATTAGGTACTTAGAGAGAGGCACATTGACTCCTTCAAACCAGCAGGGTTCCATTTAGTGGCATGCCCCAGTAATGTTCTTACCACAAATTCAAGTAGTAATAGTAATATTCTGCAAAATCATCCTGTTTCTGTGGCATTCAAATCATGCATCAAGATTCTAAGTCCTGAACTCCCCCCCCCCAACTTTGGTAGGAATTCTTTCTGGCTGGTGACCTAGATTCTCCCCAGTACCTAAATAAATCACTAATTACCACATTTTATTTTGTTTTTTACCCCCTAAATAACTAAAGGCCAATTTAGCTTTTTTTTTAACTGTGTGCAGATGTTTTTTAACACACTGTTTTTATAAGTTTACTTAATATTTTCTCCAGGATTCAAGTTATTCTCTGGAAATAAATGGACATATAGGGAGTATCATTATATTTTCGAGACTATGAGAGGGCCATGCATAGCAGCAGTAGTGTTCCCATCTACTCGTTATTTCCATCTCCTTTAACTGCTCCCAACTCACTCAGCTAAAAGAACATGACACCTACCTGAAGCAGAAACATTAACTTTTCTCATAAATACAGCTTCCTGTAAAAGATATACTTCTGGGAAAACTACATGGGAACCTCTACTTATGATAACAAATCAGTGAATTAAATATTTATATAATGATAGCTCCCTTTTATATAGTACTTTAAGGTTTGAAAAGTACTGCATAGTTTTTTTAAAGTTTTTTTTTAATTTTTTTAAGGCGGGGGAAGGCAGGGCAATTGGGGTTAAGTGACTTGCCCAAGGTCACACAATTAGTAAGTGTGTCAAGTGTCTGAGGCTGGATTTGAACTCAGGTCCTCCTGACTCCAGGGCCAGTGCTCTACTCACTGCAAAATACTTTAAATACATTATGTCATTTAAACCATCTTGAGAAGTAGGTGCTATTACTATTATTATCCTTCCCCTTTGACAGATAAAGGAATTGATGTCTGAGGCATGGTTTGAACTCACGTCTTCCCGACTCTAGGCCCAGTGCTCTGTGCACTATGGTGCTGCCTAGCTTCCATTTTATATAGCAGGCTGATGAATCTTCATTAGGTCTATTGTCTTTCCCTTTTTTTTTTCTTTCCTTAAGCTGATCTATATTTCTTTTAAAGCTCAGGGCACATAGGCCAATGCTTATTTTCATGGCTCCTTTGTGCTTATTAAAATGTAATAAACACTTTTCATCAAGAAAAGAATTAAGAACACTGCTCAAATACTGAGAAATTGTCATACTTCTGTTTTCCAAGTATGAAATTAGTTTGCTGGTTAAAACGTCAAAATACGGTAGCTCATGTGATCTCTCAAACAACCAATAATCAATCTATGGTTATTAACACTCAAAGTAAGACAGTGGCAGGAGCCACTAGACGATTTTTGTAGGAACTAAAGTTTGAGAGATATACAAATGGTTTGAGGGGCTCAAGAGAGCACAGGGATCTGGAGATAGTAAGGTCACTCTGGACTACGGGTCAAAGGACCTAGTTTCAGTCTTGTCCCCTAAACAGCTGTGAGATTTGGGAGCAAATCACTTAAATTCTTTGGGCCTCAGTTCTTCATCTGTATATAACAACTAGATTGATTTCTAAAAAACAGAGGATTCTGGCTCTGGAGCTGCTTTTACAGTGGATAAAAGTGCTAGGCATGTAGCCAGGAAGACTTGGCTTTGACTCCCATTGTGGCCCATTGAATCCCATTGAGTAGCTGTGTGACCCTGGGTAAGTAATTTTACCTCTTGGGGCCTCAGTCTCCTCTTCTGTAAAATGGAGATGAGAACTTGTGAGGATCAGATGAGATCATATGAAAACTGTGAAGTAGCGTAAAAATGGGAATTATTATTATTAGCATGAAGCACTGGGGGATTTTATCCTTGGTCACGCCAGTTATATATCAAACACTGGTAACTGTGACCTGTCCCTCCCAGGGATGCTGGGAAACTCAATGCATTTTATCAATCTCTGGGATATGCTGTGAAAGAGAAAGCATGGTCTCCAGATGTGGAAGAATGTAGTAGATGAGTACAGGATTTACTGTAGCAACTCATATTGAGAGTAAGGCTTTGGCACATCTTGTAGAACTGCAATGAAAACCATCGGAGCAGCTGGTGGGAATCTGAATGTGCAGAACATGGAACTTCCAAGTTGGGGTACTTAAGGGGAGAGAAGATAGGAAGAGGTGAAAGAGCTGGAACAGGATTGTGGAAGGGAGGCACCAAAGAAGACAGGAAGAAAAGTAAGCCAATACTGCTGGCATGTCTACTTTGACTTCCATTAAAAGGGTGAGGGAGAGATTGAGGATGAGGACCTGTAAGGGGAGGACAACAGTGGGAGGATCCTTTCAAAGAAGAAACCACTTAAGAGATCAGAATAATTGTCCAGCAAGAGAATCTGGTGAAGACTCTTATTGGTTAAGTCAAGTGGTTTTAGCCCAAGTCACATATTTGTTACTCAGATTCTTGGCAGCAAGGAATTTGCTGTGAACTTCAGATAAACCTTCATGCTACAACTACTTAATAAGTGTTTACTAAGGCAGGGGACTATACTGAGAAGACAGAGAAAGGGGACTTAGATGAGAAATTGGATGTATTTGGAAAAATATGGAGAGAAAAAGAACCACCCTTCTTTTTTTTGTAGCAATTAAAGAACTAAAAGTTTATTAATACTATTGTTATTTTTTTGAACACTTGTTTTTAGAACTTTGAGTTCCAAATTCTCTCCCTTCTTCCCTCCCCACCTTCTCCTTGAGAAGGCAAGCAATTCAACATAGGTCACACATGTATCGCTATGCAAAACACTTCCATAATAGTCATGTTGTGAAAGACTAACTATATTTCCTTCCATCCTATCCTGTTCCTCTTTAAGAGCCACATTCCTTAGAAGAATTTTGTGGTGATTTCACTGGACAACCCAAGTCTAAAGACTGTTCATTGTCTTAAGAAAGAAACTCGATGCGAGACACTGTGACTTATTCATTAAAATGTCACGTGGCCATGTTTGGATTAGAGAATAAAAGTGTGAGATCGACAAGGAGAAAAAGTTAATTATCAGTCAGCTACTTTTCATTTAAAGACAGAGAAAGGTTATGGCTACCAAAGGAGATAGCCCAAGGCCTGTAATACGTCCAGTTCTGAGCACCCTGAGTAGTCAAGAGAAGTATGCCAGCTATGGAGGACAGAGACACGGAAGTCCCTTCTCTAGACAGAATGAATGACCTCGGTGCTGAGGGATATGCTTATGCACACTGCCACGAACTGAGGAGGCAAGCGTGGCTGGTCCATATTCAAAGCATCAAAATGAGCAGAAAAAGGAAACAAGTGACTTTGTAATAATTTCCCAGAGGAATAAAGGATATTCACTGGGCTATCATATAAGCAAACACTTCAAGAAGGAATTCAGGAAGAAATGGGTAGGGGTTGAGAGATAAACAGCATGAATCTCAGGTGGTAAAGGTCAGAAAAGGGAGAAGAAAAACATTTATTAACTAGGAACCAAAAAAGTATGGCAAAAAAGAATAGAGATTGTTCCTGATGAAGCAGGGATTCAGAACTGATTCTGCTTTAGAGGAAATGGTGGTACCCAGGAACCATAGAATAAATTTATTTTATATGAGAGGTGATGAGGATGATAAGAAGGCTTTGAGGAAGTTCTAATTGGTGTCCCAGGGGCCTGCTTATTCCAATGAACCTTTCTCTTCTTGAATCAGCTTTTATGCCCCCACGTTTCTTCCCCTCCTGGTTTTCTGTTAACATGATCCTTTCCCTCATTCTGTGTTCTTTTTGAAGACAGTACACAACCCTTAAGATTTGTTAAGGTTTTTTGTTTTTTTTTATTGTTGATTTTTACAAAGATATGTGAAGGCATATGAAATAAAGAAGAAAGGTACAGTTACATTAGTCTTAAAAGCCCATTCTGGGTTTTTTCAGATGTTATCCCTAAAGTCAGCTAACCCCACACAAAACTCTGACTAGTCGAAGCTCTTGGACAAATTGTGTGTTTGTCCTATAGGTTTTCGAATGGGACCATGGCATCAGGGAAATGATGACGTGACTTGCAAGAGTGAGGGAGGGCTGTAGAAGGCCACCAGTCTCACTTTCTCCTCCAGAGCCATCTGGGTCCAGTGACTAGATATTCATCAGGACAACTGAAGATGGCACAGGATCCAATGGGCCCTTGGGCAAATAGGTGACACTGGATAGAGTCCAGGACTTAAGAGTTAAGATCAGAATTGGAATCCTGCCTCAGACACAAGGCTGATTTTCCTCTTCAGTAAAATGGGGGAGTTGGCCTTGGCCTTTGAGGTCCATTGCAGCTCTAAATCTGTGATTCTAGGTTGATCTAGATTCAACTTGTTGAGGACTTTGAGGTTTCACAGTTCTTGAGAACGGCTCCCCACTATGCTGTGGTTGAAAAGCTCTCAACTGATGGAAAGAATTTCTCTATCCTTCACCCTTCGATTCCCCATCTGGCCTTCAAAGATATTTTTTGGGGCTTTGGTGAGCTTTACTAGCCTGCCTTGAGGTTTCCAGAGAAGTCCCAACTTGTCCTTGATATGTTTCTTTCTGCCCTGGTTGGTTTGATAGAAACAAATTCACAAAACAGTTGTTACTCTGCTAGGGAGCTAGGTGGTACAGTGGATAGAGCCCTGGGCCTAGAGTCAGGAAGATCTGAGTTCAAAGCTGGCCTTAGATATCCCTAGCTGTGTGACCCTGGGAAAGTCACTTAACCTCTGTTTGTCTTAGTTTCCTCAAATATAAAATGGGGATCATAATAGTACCTACCTCACAGGGTTTTTGTGAGGGCCAAATGAGATAATATTTGTAAAATTCTTGGCATATTGCTTGGTAAACAGCAGGTGCTTAATAAATTCTTGTTTCTTCCCTTTCTCCTTCTTGGTGAAGCTAGATTCTTTAGTCTTTGTTCTAACACAGCCATATATCACGATGGTAGTTATCATCAATTTTTTTTAAAATCCAGATTTCTCATATTCACTCCCCTTTAAGACCTAGCAGCCTACAGTTCTTTTCTCGTTTCTTCCTTTTTCTTTTTGGAGGCAATCAGGGTTAAGTGATTTGCTCAGGGTCACATACCTACTAAGTGTCTGAGGTCGGATTTGAACTCAGGTCTTCCTGACATCGGGCCGGTGCTCTATCCACTGTGCCACCTAGTTGCCCCCTCTTCTTGTTTCAAAGTCATGTCTATGTCCCCTGTTGGACTTCTCACTAAATCCCCATCTCCAAGACACTTCTAGTCCTTAACTCACTGGCAATAATAATATAGTCTAGTGCAGAGATGTCAAACTCTGGCCCACTGTCCTGAGCAGTCCTCGAAACTTCCTAGTGTGGCTGGAACCAGATTAAAATACAACTGGGAAATGTTTAACCAAATAAATGAAAATGTAAAGCAACATAGGTAATGCTGTTTGTGGTTTTCTAAGTAAATATGTGCCCCAAGGAATCTGTTTCTCTTTGAGTCTGAGACCTCTGGTCTAACATAGAGGTTCTCAAAGGGTCCACTCTGGTATATCAGTTTCAACTAGGTGTCCTGCAAATTGTATGGAACTTACACTCGCAGATGTATGTGTGAGTTTCTTGACTCTCCCACAGTCTGCAAGATTCCTTACAACAATAAATGATCCCGTGCTGCGAGTTAAAAAGATGTGAGAACCCTGGCCTAGTGAATGCCCGTGGTTCAGGAGTCATTTCGTTCCCCTAGAGTATCAGAGGCGTTCTCACACAGGTGTCTCTCCTCTCTTTCTGTACTCAGTGATTTCCCAGAAATCTACTCACTGTAGGTTTATAATAGAAAAATACTTTACAGAAACAATAATCAACAATGGAAAACCACCCTCGTCAGTAAGGGCGGGATCATGTCACCATATTAGGCTGGGGGAGTAGATATATGAATGGAGACAAAGGGAGAGGGCAGAAAGAAAGCTATGAAAGAGAAAATTCAAAGCAAGCGCCGAATGATTAATTATATTTTGTTGTTGCTGTTGAGTCATTTTTCAGTTGTGTCCTATTCTCTGCGACCCCATTTGGGGTTTTTTGGTGAAGATCCTGGGATGGCTTACCATTTCCTTCTCCAGCTCATTTTACAGAGGAGGAACCTGAGGCAAACAGGGTTAAGTGACTTGCCCAAGATCACATGGCTACTAAGGTCTGAGGCAGGAATTGAACTCAGGTCTTCCTGACTCCAGGCCCAACACTCTATCTACTTTGCTACTTAACTACCTATAATTAAATACAAAGATGGCAACAAGCTTAACTGAAAGTAAAAACGTGTAAAAATGATAATAATAGCTGGCATTTATATGGCACTTGAAGGTTTGCAAAGTGATGTGCATGTGTTGTTTCATTTGGTCCTCACAACCTTGTGAGGCAAGAGGGCATCATTATCCTTATTTTACAGGTGATGAAACTGAGGCTGAAAGAGGTCGAGTGACTTGTCCAGAATCACATAGTTAATAAATGACCGAGACAGAATATGAATTCAGTTCTTTCTGACTCCAAGTCCAGCGCTCTTACCTAGTGAACCATCTACACTAATTTGAATAATGTGAGATTAACATAACATGACATAAATAACATAAGCCAGAGATGTAGCATGAGAAACAGGAGACCACAAGGAAATGAGAAGCTGAGTCCACCAGTATTAAGAATTTGTAGAGAGGCGGCTAGGTGAAGCAGTGAGTAGAGCACTGGCCCTGGAGTCAGGAGGACCTGAGTTCAAATCTACCCTCGGACACTTGACACACTTAACAGCTGCGTGACCTTGGGCAAGTCACTTAACCCCAATCACCCTGCCTTCCCTCCTCAAAAAAAAAAGAGTTTGTAGAATTCTCTAGGGTCTTTGATAGTATTAGGGAAGAAACATAAAAAGGCAATATATAAATACATTTTTATAATTAAAGATCTACAAGGATTAAGAGAGCTAATGGATGTGGAAATGGTTTTGAAGTTAACAAGCATTTATTAAGCACATGTTATATTAAAGCGGTATATAGATGTAAAGCACTTTGTGCATTCAATCATTATTAGTCATGTCTGACTCTCCATGACCCCTTTTAGGGTTTTCTTGGCAGAGATGCTGGAATGGTTTGCCATTTCCTTCTCCAGCTCACTTTACAGATGAGGAACTGAGGCAAACAGGGTGAAGTGACTTGCCCAGGGTCACACAGCTAGTTAGTATCTGAGGCCAGATCTGAACTCAGGAAGATGAGTCTTCCTGACTCCAGGCCCAGCACTCTACCCACTGCTCCACATAACATATTACTATTTAGCAACTAAATTCTATCTGCCCTATGCTGGCCAGGCATTTAAGTAGTAGGTGGCAGCCCATATCATGTGATTTCAGGGGCTTTGTAAAGGTTCTCTGGCTCCATTTGCCTGATAATGACTGAAATCCCACCACTATTGCTTTATTTCTTTGGTTTATGACTTTGTTGCTTCTTAAAATGTAAATATCCCCTGTTAGAATAATGGTTTAAGCCTCAGCAATCATTTATAGATTAACCTCAAATCTTTTACCGAGAGAAAGCAGGAGGAAGAGGAAGAAGCAGAAGAACTCTGAACCCCTAAGCTTAGGGGAAGCTAAGCCATGGGCACTCCCATGGGCAGCAGGAAAGTATGGCTGAGCATGTAACCATATTCACATCGACATTCTGGCAATCAGTGAAATGAGACACAAAGTTGTTGCCACTAAATGTAAGGGCCATTCACGAACTGGCTTTGGAGAGAAGAATTAAAGTATTGTTAGAGTTGGTTTTAACAGAAGTCTTGAGACAAGAAATAGAATTTCCTGAGACACTTAGTGTTTTCACCATAGTGTACTCAGGATGATTGTAAGCAAATGGACTGCCATGTAATTTTCTATTACATCTGTGTGAGAACTTATCTGCTACTCTAGAAGAAGGAGACAACTCTTGACAAGAAAAACACATTGTGGAGTAGTTACTACAAAGTGTTGTGGTTTTATACAGAGTAGTACATTCTCTGCTTTTTTAAAAAAATATACTTCATGAGAGAACAACCCCCTACTAGAATTTAAGCTCCTCGAGTGCAGGGAATTGGGTTAAAAAAATCTCAATATCCTCAGGGGTTAGCATGGCACCTGGCACATAGTAAGAGCTTAATAAATGATTTCTCTATCCTTGTGAATGGATCAAGGCTGGTGGCAGGTAGGGAACTGGTTTAGAGACAGGGCAAAAAAGTTTGTTGATAAATGGGTATTTGTGTAAGCAGTAGGTGGCCCTAGATAGCAAGGTAGGCCAAGCCACAGTGTATTGGGTGGTGGACGTGGGGCCGGGGTTCGAGAACCCTTTCCTTCCTTCATGAAGTATGGCTTTTTTCATTTTCCTCCTCCCTCAAGGATGTGGCTTTCTTTTCAAGCCCATATTGTCAAGAATGGCAAAGAGGAGTTCAAAGAGAAAGTTACCCACGTTTTGTTCCTTCTGAGGGCAAAATAGAAGCAAGCAAGACAGTCCCTGTCCTCAAAAAGTTGATATTCTAACAAGGTCAAGACCACACCTAAAGGGCGCTGGAAAGAGAGGGGAAGAAGAGTATCATGGTGGGGGGAATAGAAGAGGAAGGTGATTTTTCCTGCACAGAAGAAAGTATCTTTTCCCTTGCAAGGTAACACAAGGTATATGTCCCCAAAGTCTCACTGCGGTTTGATGCTTTGCTAGCTTAAAACTAAAACCATATTGAGACTTTGGGGACACACACGCTGTATTTGCTCAAGTTTTCATTGAATATAAATTCCAATATAAAGTCTTCTGGGTATGAAAAAGCCATTCACTGGCCAGTGGTTCCCAGGGGCCTCCTCTGAGAATGCATTCTGGGGATGGGAGTCACACCGACAATCTGCCAGTCCCGGCAAACTCCTGCAGAGGAGCAGTTTGGGATGACAGGCTTGGCGTTCGTGCCAGTATTGCCCAATTTCACCCATGAGTTACTTCAAAAGGCTTGGGTGGCTGCCATTTGGTCCCAGGAACTTTAATCTAGTTTGCTGATCAGGTGAATTTTTTTTTAACATCAAGTTTTTAACAGATGCGTTGAAAATCAGGCTTGTTGTTCAAATGCGCATTATGTTTCCTTGTTACCATTTCTCTCATCCGTTTGCTAAGGACCTACCGCTAAAGGCCTGCTTTTCATTCTTGTACGTGCCTTTCGTCTTTTGGGATACTAAGCTAATGTTTTCAAGGTGAAACCAAATTCCTGGGAAAAAAAAAACCTGGGAAAAGCATTCTTAGTCAATATTAATTCTTCAAATGAGTTTTGTAAGTGGAAATAAGAAAGGATCCATTAAAGGAACAGTTACAAAGATTATAGAAAAATGCAAGAAGGGATAAAAGATGCCCATTCCGTCTTTTAATACTAGCACTTTTTGGGATGCTATTCTTGGTACACAGATGCTGGAAAGGAAGGAAAGCCTTCTGATTGGTGAGAAAACCCTCTAGAATAATTTCTTACTGCCGACTTTTAGTTTGAGCTGGATCTCTTCAACTGTGCCTGTCATAATCTTCTCCCATTTTGCTGTCCACAAAAAAATTTATCCAATGTCTAATGTCTGAGTACATGTCTAGAAAAGGAGCAGTTACTTCTTCCAGAATCCTTTTTACTCTAGTTTCCCTGGTTTATCCATGTATTTTTAACATGAAACCTTACTGCAAAACACGGGATTCCTGGAGCTCCGTTTTTAGCTTAAATATTTCATTACTTTGTACCTTATAATAGCAGCCTTTTACCTATTACCGAAAACAAACAAACAAGTCCTCAATAGTTTAACCAATGAGAGTTCAACTTTGAGAAATGTATAAAGCGTAGCACCAGGCTGAAGAAAAATTTAAACCCTAAGCACATTTTACTTGTGTGGCTTATACAACTTCCTGGCTTCTAATTTAATAAATGTTTCCCAGAATGGAGTTTGCAAATCAAAGTAAATAATTTTTTTAAAAGGCTTACTTATTCCCTTCTGGGTACTGTGTCAGATGTGTACATTTCATAAATATAAACACAAGATCTATTTGCTAAGAAATTACATTTGTTGATATGGCTGCCTCATGGCTTAACAGAATAAAAAATTCATACCTTGTCAATTATGAATTGCACCTTCCCCTATTTGTACAGAGTAAGAATCTTGTTTAAGTACTAGCTAAAAAGGAACGTGATACTATTTTAGATGTGTGTATTGCTGAAGGAAAAAAAAAGAAAAAAAAACCCAACCACACTCCACCACGAGGGCAAAGTAGAATTTGAAATCTGCTAGGATATTTCACCTCTTTCTCCACTTAATTCTCCATCTTTTCCATTACCGTATCAGGGTATCAATTTCTTTGGCCATTCGTTTCCCCATTTCATCTTCTGATCATCTGGGAATCCTAGGAGACGTATCTTTCTGTTTCCTCCTGCCTTCCCCCTCCCATCTACCCACCGTGTTGATCTGTGCTTTTATCTGAGTAGGAATATCTTGGAGAAAAAAACTCCTCCATATACACAGATTAGCACTGGCTTGGCCACTTACTACTGTCTTAAGCAGTAACCAAGGGCACTGAGGGGGTAAAAGCATTGTCCAGGGTCACACAGCCAAGATGTGTCAGAGGAAGGACTTGAATCCAGGTCACGCTGGTCCTCTCTCCACCACGCCAGGCTGCCTCTCCAGAGATCTCCTAATCCTGTTTTTTCTTCTCCTAATTGATATATCACCTTTAATAACCAGTGTTTGTTGATATTCTGAACGACTGCAACAGCCACAACCCCAAATACCTGCCCTCTTGCCTTCACTGTCCTTTGGCAGCTGGGCATTCTGGTGGCAGAGTGCCTGTCTCAGAAGATACATAGATGAGGTCTCAAAAAGACACATCAGGGTTCTAGCTTTTGTTTATAAGAAGCATTCCTGCACAATTCATCATAGGGGGGCAAACACTGAATGGTGGTCCAACCCAGACATTGTTATTGTCACCTGAGTAAAAATCCCACGCAAGCCTTCAATTTCATGAGAAATAAGACACTTTACCATATTTTCCCTCTAGTTTGCCCCATTATCTATCTCACCCTAGAATCATGTCAATCCCCAGAGACTGGGTTATTTCTCCAAATACCTTCAGCTCACTGGTTCCTGATAACTGTCTGTGACCTCTTTTCTAAACTGCTCATAGTCATTTTAGCATCTGTCATCACAGCTCAAGGTGTGCTAACAACTAATAAGGGTTTATTTGTACAATGGGTGCCCCATAGGCTAGCAGCACAGCCAGAAGTATTCAATTTATTGCCTGACATTCCCAGAACTGTTTGGCATAAGAGAAAGCCAAACATGGTGATACATCATCCTGTGCCTCTCAGGTGATTAACACAGCCAAATAATTTAATAATCTTTAAAGAGGGGTTTGCTATTTTGAAATTCCCCTTTAGCTTTCCTAAGGACCACCACTGCCACAATACTCATATTGATTTAATTATTCCATGTTTCTCTCCCTAACAGATCCTAATTTGGAAGCAGTTAGGTAACCAGTGCTTGATATAACCTATCGGGCATACTCTTCAGCATACTTCAAGCTTAATCACTTCCTTCTTTGTAAATTTCGGGTTGAATAAGTACTTTACTTTCTATCCTTCCTCCCTCCTTCTTTTCTTTCCTTTCCTTTCCTTCCTTCCTCTCTTTCTTTCTTTTCCTTCCTCCCTCCCTCCCTTTCCTCCCTTCCCTCCTTCCTCTCTCTCTTCCTCCTTTCCCTCCTTCTCTCTCTCTCTCTCTCTCTCTCTCTCTTTCTCTCTTCCTCCCTTCCTGCCTCCCCTCTCTCTTTCTTTCATTCTATCTCTTCTTTCCTTCCTCCCACCCTCCCTCTGTCTGTCTATCAATCTATCTGGACTAACTCATACGGAGACATTTTAAAGGATAAGAACACTCCGGTTCCTATCCCCTCTAGCCCCATTCACTAAAAACCCTACACTCAATAACGAATGCTCTGCCTGTGAATCAGATGAGAGTTCACTTAGAAGCATATCAGTGACTTCAGAATTTTTGCACCCCCTGCTGCTATACCACATACTGTTTTACATATCAGACAGAAGTCAAAACTTTCCAACATTTTACTAGTTATAAAACCACCACGCAAAACTGTTTTCCCTTAGTCTGATGACATGCAGTGGTGCTATTAGTAGCTATAGGTATTTAATATGCCCAAACTACTGTGTTATTATAAATTCAATCATTAACAACAAAGTCTTAGCTAGTCTTTTCATTTAGAAGCTAGACAGTATACTCAAGAGGATCTTATCTAACATCCAGAATTATCATTAAAAAAAAAGTAAAAATCTGCCACAGGCCAATTCTTCTCTAAGGTTGGGAAGAAGATGAACTCTGCTCAAAGAGAATTCTGGGAATTTAGTGTGTTAATGACCCAATGGACTCAACACTTGACCTGATGCTGTAAAATTGCTCTTCCTAAACAAAATGCTGCTCTTATGTAACACAAACACATTTGTTACAGCCAACATGATGTATTTCCTATCTAATTTCTACAAAATCTTAACAGTATCTGGATTAGCTGCCCTCAAGGCTCAGATGAAGTACCCCCCCTCCCCAAGAAGAGTCTTTTCTGTCCTGGTCTTGCCCAGCCCCCATGCCCTCATACCCTATAGTACCTTGAACCCTGGAAATTAGCTTTTATTGGCTTTGTATATGTTTTTGTACTGATTTATTATCTGGATATGTATTGTTTTCCCACAGTAAGATGCCAGCTTCTTGAAGGCAAGGACTGCTCTGTTTTGGCCTTCATATCCCCAGCACCACCACCTAGTGGATCAATTATATGTTGAATGAATAGAGAAATTTGGTAAAGTAGCTTAAGCTGGACTTGGAGTGGGGAGGACCTGGGTTTGAATCCCATCTCAGAAAATTGCTAACTGTCTGAATCCTGGGCAAGTCACTTTCCTTGTCTGGGCCTCAGTTTCCTCATCTGTAAAATGAAGGACTCTATGACTCCTAGATGCTCTTCCAGTTGTAAATCTATCATCCTGTGTATACATAAATGAGCTACCCTCCCTCAATCAAATAACCCTTACTCGTTCGTGTACATTAGAGGAAGTCCCCATAACAAAAGCAATATTTACTACACACACACACACACACACACACACACACACACACACACACACCTCTCTACACATCCAGCCCTGCTTAGTAATGTTGTAGGGAATTATGTTTTCCCTTTCATTGTTACTCTGCTGTTCTTTAAACTTTGCCTGTTTCTTTTCTTATTTTGAAACCCTGTAAAAAGAACCCAAAGCAAATGTCATAAAAGAGGAAAAAAAATACTGAAATTAAGCCAAACTACCAGCCAAAGCATTATTATCCATTGCAAAAACTTCATTCTACCTGAAAGCTAGAAAGATGCATCCCTCCAGACCTTGATGGGTGCTTTCAGGCCTTGTCTAGTATCCCCATTGCCCTGTACTGATGAGAATTTTGCTGGCACTGATGATATCTCCTTAACAAGGTTTGCTAGTTTAACTCTTTGACCAGAGGTAGACTGTTTGCTTTGTCCTAGGCTGCCTTGACTTCATGTTGAGAATGATCATTGGAATCACACACCTAGACCTGGATCTGGCCTTTAAAAGGGAGAATAGGGAAACAGAGATAACAAGAGCTGGTATGCCAGACTGAGAGAAACCATCTGCTCAGTTCTTTGGAGGGAAGCCTGTAAAATCTTACAACACCTAAAGGGAATCATGTGCTTCCAAGTACCACATGGCCCCAGGTGTGATGTTGTAGGGAAGTAGTGGCCAAGTGAGGAAAATATCCCTAAGCCCAGGTGGAGGATGGAGGAAGGCGAACAAGCAGGCAGGCAATAGTAAAGGTAGGAGAGCAAGGGAGAAATTCCTAGATCAAGTAGTAAGCCATGGAGTAGCAAGGAGTCATAGTGTAAAGGAAAACCTAGGTCTTAACCTTTACTGGTACTCAGAGTCATATGGACCAGGTAGGCCCAGGAGAGTAGGATTTGAGACCATTGGTCTAGACTGAATAAAGTGATGAAGCAAGTGTTAATAATATAGATTAAATTTAAAAATGTGTCTCGTCTACTTTTTGTTTGTTTGTTTGGAGAGCCAGTTGTTAAATGAGGCAGCTAGGTGCCACGGTGGATAGAGTGCCAGGCCATAAGTCAGGAAGACTCATCTTCCTGAGTTCAAATTTGACCTCAGACACTTACTAGCTGTGTGACCCTGGGCAAGTCACTGAACCTTGTTTGCCTCAGTTTCCTTATCCATAAAATGAGCTGGAGGAGGAAATTGTCTTTGCCAAGAAAACTCCTAATGGGGTCATACAGAGTTGGACATGACTGAAATGACTGAACAACAAATTGTTAAAAATTTATTCACATATCCCCAATCACATGGCATAGAAAGATTGTCATCTGCATTGGTTGGGGAAGTATTCATACCAAGTAATCTTGGAACCCCGAAAAAGCAAAGGTTGAAGTTCATGGAACCATTCACACTTCCGTACATTGTCCCCTTTGCAAACACTGGCAGCAGAGGTGGATCAGTTGACTGGACTTTAGTATTACAGGGATTTTCTCTATATAAAGTGATCTAAGGACATATATTAACTGAACCCATGACTATCAAACTATAATTAGTTGAGCTAAACAGCCGAGATTCTTAGTTAGAAAAGGTGCTTGCTTATACCATCACACTATTTTGTATGAATTATACTTTCACTTTTAGGAAAGAAAAGAACACAAATGTGAAATCATGGCCTGAAACTTAAAAAAAAATTCTGAAGAGGCACTGATTCACAGAGCCACTAACACTAGTCAGCCAAATAGCATTTACCAGACACTTGAGCCATTAAATCATAGAATTTCTCAGTTGGGGGAGGCCTCGGTGCTCATCTATTCCAAACTGTACCCAAAAGGAAGCTTCATCATAAAGTACCGTATGAGAGGGGTCAGTGACTATATTTCGAGGCAGGCCATTACGCTTATAGATAACTAATTGTTGGAAAGTATTTCCTGACATTAAGCTTAAAATTGAATCATTGTGACTTGCACCCATTGCTCTTCATCCTGTTCTCTGGGATGAAACAGAACAAGTCTCTGTCCTTTTCCGTGGCTTAGTCCTTTAACTACTTCAAGATGGCTATTATATACTTTCTGAGCCTTCTCATCCCAAGTTCCTTTAGCTGATTCTCATGATATGGACTTAAGGCCCATCACCATTAAGGTATTCCTCCTCTGGATACTCTCAAATTTATGAATGTTCTTCCTAAAATATGGTGCCTAGAATTGAAACCAGAACTTCAGCCATGGTCTGTCCAGAGTAGAATACAATGGGCCTATCACTCCTCTTTTTTTTTTTTGGAAGCCGTGTCTTCTTTAAATACAGCTCAAAATTTCATTTGATTTTTCTTTTGGTCTGGCATATTACATTGCTGACTCTTGAGTCTGCAGTCCACTGAAACCCCCAGATCTTCTTCAGATAAACTATTATCTAACCATGCCTCCCCCAGAGGACAACAAATTATGAGGAGGATAGCATATATATGCAAGATGATTTGGAGTGGCAGAGTCAGCTGTTTTTGCTCACTCATTTTCAGTTCACATCTGACTCTTTGTGACCCTATTTGGAGGTTTCTTTTTTTTAATTTATTTTTTATATTTACTTTACAACACTTAGTTCCACAAGTTTTGGAGTTCCAAATTTTTTCCCCTCCTTCTCCTCCCCAATCCCCCACCAAGATGACACGTAATTTGATATAGGTTCTATATATACTTTCACATTAAATTTATTTACACGATAGTCAAGTTGTAAAGAAGAATTATAATATTTGGGGTTTTCTTGACAAAGATACTGGAGTGGTTTGCCATTTCCTTCTCCAGCTCATTTTACAGATGAGGAAACTGAGGCAAACAGTATGAAGTGACTTGCCCAGGGTCACACAACTAGTTGGTGTCTGAGGCCAGATCTGAACTCAGGAAGATGAATCTTCTGGTCTGGCCCTGTATCCACTGTGCCATCTACTTCCCCTGATAGCACCAGTATCTGTCTCAAATAAATTTGGAAAATAAGTCTTTGCTAACTCTGCCTGCTCTTGATGCTTCTTCCCTCCTTCTTGGTGACTTTTTCCTTCCATAGATGCCAATATTATTCACCCTTCTGACTCTATTAAGGTATAAACTTATGATTAAGATATTGGCTAATAACTGCTTACTTAGGGTGTGTGATCCCTTTCTGAATCTCTGCTTAGTAAGAGAGGAGAACTTGGTGGGTAGAGTCTCCCTTTCCCACTCACCTGTTCCTCCCGGTTATCCATTCACACTGTACCAAAAGCCCAAGGCCTAGGGGAACATTCCTTAGAGTCATCTCAGACGATGCATGTGCTGATGGTCTGGAGCCCGCCTTCTGGGGAGGCTGATTTATGGGTAGGCATGACCTCTTGGCTTGCAAAAGAGAGCCACCACTTTCCCTCCTTCTCCCTTCAACTTCTTAGGGATGGCAGGGGTTGGGGGTGAGTTAGAGGGAAAGTAAATAAATGAAGACATTGTCAATTGTCTTTGAAAGGCTGCCAATCCCTTCCTGATCCCGAGTGCCCTTACTGTAATGGGCACAGAATCAAGAACTACCAAATCTTAAAACAAAATTCTGAACTGGTTTGCAAAAAATCATTCAGAAAGCTTTATGAACTGAATTTTATATAACTTTTCACATGACCTTTATATACAAATATGTATGTAATGAAAAGGAAAGCTTAAATTTTGTACTACTGGATTGCTTAAAGTATGTCCTATATTTCTGAAGGGCAAAATGTCCAACTATCCATCTCACTGCAATTTTTATTTTATTTATTTCCACATTAAAAAATAGAGAGAGAGAGAGACCATGGCATGGCATAATATTTTATGTTCTATGTGGACATTAAAGTAAAAAGGCTGGTATTTTCCTCCAATGAGGACATGATGTGGGTAGATGGAGGCCTGGAGGTCAGGGCAGAATGTTGTAAACTGAATATTTAAACGCTTCTCTCATTTGATGTACTCTTGTTTCTGTCCCTTTTATTATCCTCAAAGACAAAGCCTCCTCAGTAAATATTGCTTTAGGGATTATCAGGCTTTAATTTTCAAATTCATCCAAAGGCCATAATTTAAACCATAATATTGGCTTTTCAAAGGTAAACAGTGATTGAGCCATTTTCCTTTAGCTAATATGAATACCAAAGAAATTAAAGTCAATTAAATAATTGCTTTATTAACCTAATGTATTTCTGTTATAAGACATGCCAGAGCACACTAAGCAAGCACGATGGAAAGGAAGATGAAACTGAGCGCAGGTAAGGAGCAAAAAGAAATCCCTTCTGTCATCTACACCCATAGCTGAATTGCACAGTACTGATATAAATGTGGATGCTTTATATTTAGGAGAAGAGGTACAAAGGGAATCATTGGAGAAATCAATGTCCAGAAAAAATGATGGGTCTGCTACTGAGAGTGAGGTCAACCAATGGATTTGCTACATGTTACTAGTATCTATGAAATATGAGGAGTGGGCAAGGAAGGTCCCTAGTAAGAAAGGCAGCATGGTGCTGGAGAAAGAAAGATGGGCTTAGAGTCAGAAGATGTGTGTTCAAATCCTGGCTCTGAAACTTGCTTACCTGCCTTACTGTGGGAAAGTCACTTGATCTCTTTGGGCCTTAGCCTCCTCTTCTGGAAAATTAGCTAAATGGTCTCTAAGGCCTGTTCTAGCTCTAAATCTATGAACCTATGATACTAAGTTGGGTAGTAAATTTATAGGAGTGCAGAGATTAGAGTCAAAACCACAGGTAGGCATACATGGGTTGTGGTTTTCCATAATTAAAGGGATAATCTATATTCATGAGATCACAGGTCCATTGGATTATTGGAACACTGTACTCATTCTTTAGTTCAGTAGTGTCAAACTCAAAAAGAAAAGGACCATTAAGTCACATATCAGGATCCTTGCCACTCAACAACGACCTAGAAAGCCACACGTTAACATTATTTAGGTTCTGTGTATTTTTATTTATTTTTGTTAAATACTTCCCAATTACATTTTAATCTGGTTCCTGTGCACTGAGGAGTGTTGGGCTCCGTGTTTGACACCTCTGCTCTAATTGATAAAGCTCTTGACCAGAATCTAGAGAATAAACTTCCTGAGGAATTTTAAGGAGTTTTATTTGATTAAAAAGTTGCTCAGCATGAAGTGAATAATAGAATCATAGGACTGAAAATCACAAAGGACCTGACAGAATATCTACTTTGGTTCCCTCATGTTATGGATGAAGAAACTGAGGCCTGGAGAGGTAAGGTGACTTGTCCAAAGTCACACAACTAGTCAGGGACAGAGACAGAATCTTCCTACCTCCAGCTAAGTAGGCAGGTTCTGTTTATGTTGGGGGGAGTGGGCTTGCAGCTATTAGCTCTACCCTGTCCTGACACCTACCAGCTGCTGGGAATTGCTTTACATCTTTGTTTCTTGTAACCCAGCAGAAACTAATAGGATAATAGAAGGGTGCAGGGAAACCCTGGGGTCCTTCTTGTACAAGGATCATGCAGGCAAGTCATGGGCATGAATACCATAGTGGAGCCAAGAGGAGAGGTGTGTATATTCCCCATCCTGTGTGAGGGGCCACAATTACTCTCAGTATCTCCTGGTGCTTTCCTACCCATGGTGGAGAATGTAATTGTCTTCCTCAGACAAGGAGGCTGCCATAAGTTCAAATGCTCCCATATGCTCTTTGGTACCTTTGCCATCTTGAGTAAGTCATTGTTAATAACAGAAGTTATTCCTAGTCTGCTAGCCACCAAGGGAGAGAAAAACCCTTTATTAAGCATGGCCATCATGTGTAAGACATTGATACATTAACAAAGGAGAGCCATTGTTCATAGAGAGACAGAATGAGGAAGTTAGAAAATTAAGTGGCTAGGGAAAAAAGGAAGACTTTGCATGGACTCATATACTCCTTCCTTTCCTTTCTTTTGCCCTTTCTTCCCTTTTTTCTTTCCTTCCTTCCTTTCATTTTCCCCATCCTTCCTTTACCCTTTTTTCCTTCTTTCTTTCTTCCTTCCTTCCTTTTTTTCTTTCCTTCCTTCCTTCCCTCCTTCGTCTTCATTCTTTCTTAAAAATAATCTTTCCAAGGATAAAAATAATTTCATTCTCCAGCAACAATTTCCAACAATTGGCTATTGTTAAACATCCTGCACTTTCCTACCTTTTTTTGCCTTTGCTTATATCTGTACCTGTAATAAGTAGGCCCTCTTTTCCTCCCAAACTCCTTCTGTGCCTACTGAAATCCCGCTCATCCTGTAATGCCCAGCTACAATGCTACCTCCTCTACAAAGTCTTCCCTCATCCTCCCATCCAATGACGGTGTTCCCCTCCTCCCAGACCTCACAGCAGGTCTCTCTCTTACATATTCATTATGTATAATTGAAGACTGCAGTTATTCATGTGTGTATCTTACCTTCCCATGAGACTAAGCTCCATGAGGGAAGGGACGACGTCTTAGAGTGTTCTCTATATAGTTACTGCTTAAAATATTCACTGAATTGAAAGGAAAACTCTCAGTGGGGAATTCATGTCCTCCACTGTGGGATGATTCACTTTGCGACTCTGTTCCCTAAAATTGTGTTCAAATCAATCTGTTCTTCCCTCCTTGCCCACTGCCTCTTCTTCTCCAGCACATTCTCACTGAAGAAGGTGAAACTTTTTCCTCTTCTCATTTACAATTCTCCTCTTAACAAAATACTATGTTGAAATGTCTTATCTCCACCTATTCTTGAGGGCAGGGCTTCAGTCAACTATTGGCATGACACATTGGGCTTGAGTCTTATCTCTGTAACTTAGGAGATACATCATCTTGAGCAAACCTTTCACAGCCTTTCTTCCCTGACTTATAAAATGGCAGGGTTTGACTCCAAGGTGTCCATCCCTTCTTGTCTTATACATATGATTCTAGGATCTTCAAGGTCTTTAAAATGCCATTATTCCTTTCATGTAAACCTAGTGGAATGTTTAATTCATAGTGACAAGAGTTTTTCTGCTAAAGTCCAACTATAGTGGCTCATAGTGACATTGAGGTGACCTTGGGCTCTCATCAGGCATGCCAGCTCGGGAACATTTTATCAAGCTGGAAAGGCTTCCAAGATGGGCCTGGCAGCAGACTGTGGAGCTACTGGACCAGCCTAGTTATGATTGGAGATGTTCAGTGCCAGAAGGCTGGCCGCAGGGTGATGAATTTCTTGGCTGCAGTTACTCACAAAGGCAGCCTTCTAAGGTGGAAAGGGCTGGGTGAGAGAGAGAGGGAAGGAAGGAAGGGTCACAGAGTGCCCTCACCCACAAAATAACAGATCCTTAAAGTATTGAAGTTTATTTAAACAGTATTGAGATAGCTTTAATTTTGCAAAACTTTAATAATTCTTTTAAAAGTATTATGCAGTTTAAATAAATAAAGAGGCCCCAGGATCATAAAACCTTCAGTGTCTGCTTAAATCAGCATTTTGAATTTTATCTTTTGCTCTGACTATAGTGTCAGTCTATGAAGAATCCACAATTCAGGCTGAAGTCATTCTCAGAAATGAAAACCTGACAGTTAGTTCTTCTTACAGCTGATTTAAAATTACATCTCTGATACTTCTGAGCCAGAAAAAATGCCAAGTTCAGCTGACATCAGAGGTTTTAAGATTTCATTTGAAGATTATTGATGGGCAAACCTCAGAAGACTTTGAAGTCTGGGTTAGATTAGCATCCAAATGTTAGAGTGTTTGTGCATAATTTTACTCAATTTACATGGAGACCCCCTCCCACCCACAATAGACATGCTCAAAAAGCTCTCCTGTTTCCTTTCTCATCCTAACCCCATTGCACTATAGATATCTATTGTAGGATCTGCCCAATGAAACTTCATTTCTAATGCCATGACCCCTCATTAAATTTACAATTTCTAAGTTCACCAAAAGAGCCAAGTTGCCTCTGTGCCATACCCCTACCTTGGCTTTTAATGTTCATCTATTTAAATTCACAAAACTTAGGCTGAGGTGAACAAAGTTGGAGATATTCCAAAGATTTTGATGTGGTCATCTAGCTGCCCCCACCTAGAGACAAACCTGGGCCAAATTTCTCTGCTGCCTCCACCCTCAGAAAACATTTGGAAAGAGAAATTAATATAGAAGCCCGAACCTGAACCAGTAAATAACGCCCTAAGTTATCACAGGATCCTGGGGTACAGATCAACTGCTTTTTTTCCCCAAAGATGCTTATTACTTGGCTCACAGTTTTTCCCTCCACTCTAATCTGTCCCCTCATCCTTGTATACATCAATATTCACACTGATTCCCCCTTCAGAAATCTTGCCCTCCAAGTTTGTCATTCTTGGCTCCCAAGGCCTACATCTTCATCCCACTTCAGCTACTCATGGGGGTGGATGCTCAGACCTTAGATCTTACATCATTCATGACTGTCCCATCACTATGATATGGAGCTTTGAAATTCTATTCTCTGGTGATTATCTCCTGTCCTTCCAGCTCTCCCCCTGCCTCACTCCTTCCAAACCTCATTCTGATTCTAGGTCCTGGACCCCTTCCAGTTCTCTGAGCTTGATCAGGCCTCACTTTCTACTCCTTGTAGTTCTGACTCCATAATTTACCAGTTCAACCATACTCTGTCCTCTATCCTGGAATCCCTTTCTCCTTTGTCCCTACAAACATGGGTCACTTTTTACCACCTGCCTTCTCTATTCCTACTCAGGTGCTGCTGAACACCAAAGGAAAGAATTTCCCAAGCACGCCAGATGAGCTCACTACAAAGGCAATTTACACTAGCTTCTTACTGGGACATTATAGACCTTTTATTCTTCCTTGATTGAATATCACACTCTCTGCAGTGGCTATTATGAAACTTCCCTTTTCCTAAACTTCCCATACCACCCCCAATATCCTCCTCTTAGCAGAGAAGCTTGGCTTTTACTTTACTGAGCAAATCAAGGCCTTCCATTGTGCATTCCCCATTCTTCCCTACTCCACAGCTCAAAATCCCTCCACTTCTTCATTTTTGCTCCAATTTCTTCCAGTATCTGAGGAAGAGGTGACCCTTCTGCTTGCCAAACTCTATACTAGTGACCTTGACTCCATCCCCAATTCATCACTTCTATTCTCCTCTCTTATCCTTAATCTCTTCCTATCTACTGGCTTGTTCCCTGCTTATTATAAACAATTCCAGGTCTCCTCAATCCTTTAAAAAAAACAACAACAAATGACAACAAATCTTCACTTGCCCCTGTAATCTTTTTAAAGCTGTAGTTTTTTTCATTGACAAGCTCTTGGAACGAGTCATCTATATCAGTAGTGTCAAACTCAAACAGAAATGGATCCCTGCCACCACATGTTGACCTAGAAAACCACAGATTAACATGATCTATATTGTATTTTATTTTTATTTGTTTTATTAAAGATTTAAAAATTGCATTTTAATCTGATTCTGTTGCATGAGGTCCTTGAGTCTGACACCTCTGATCTACATTCATTGCCTCCATTTTCTCATGGCACATTTGTTTCTAAGATTCTTGCAATATGGCTTCTGATCTCTACTTCATTTGTCTTCAAAGTTACCAGTGATCTCTCAGGCACTAAATCCAGTAACCTTTTCCAAGTTCCCATCCTTATTGACTTTTCTTCAATTTCTGGCACTGTTGATTTCCTGTTAGTTTTTCCTCCTTTGGCTCCTGACATTGCTCTCCTATATTTCTACTACCTCTCTCACTACTCCTCAGTCTTCTCTGCTGAGTCTTTGTTCATGTCCATCCCACCAATTATGGGTGTTATGCAAGTCTATATCCTGGTCTTGTTTTGCCTCTCCCCTCCTCCTCCTTTTATCCTCTTTCCTCCTCTCCTCTTGTTGACATCATTTACTTCAATGAGTTACCATTGTTACACAGATAATTCCCAGGTCTATCCATATATATCTATCCCCAGATACGTCCAAGCCCTGAGCTTTCTTAAGTCTGCTGGACATTTTCATTAGATATGCCATTGACATGTCAAATTCAACATGTACAAAATGGAACTTAATTTTCTTTCCCATTAAACCTATTTATCTTCCAAACTTGGCTATTTCTGTTGAGGGCACCACATTCTTCCAGTCACCTAGGTTTATAGCCCTAGAGTCATTCTGATTATTCCCTCTTTTACATTTCCCATACCTAATCAGTTAGTATTCTGTTCAAATGTACCTTTAAGAGTCCCTTGCAACTGCCCCTTTCAATTCACTCAAAAAGTCACACCCATATTTTGGTCTCTAATCATCTCTTGCAAGGACTACTTCCACAGCCTCCTCCCAACGGTCTCCCTGCTTCCACTCTCAACCTCTTTCAACCCATCCTCCACACAGCTGAAAGCTTCAATGGTTCCCTTTCATTCCTTGAGAGACACAAGACATATTGCTGGACTGGATAGGGGGGATGAAGAAAAGGGAAGAGGTTAAGATGCCTTTAAGGTTTCTAGCCTCAGAGGCTGAAAAGAATGGTAGCACTACGGATAGAAATGGGGAAGATGGGACTGGGACCAAGCCTAGGGAGAAGAGGAAAGATTCTGATAAGAAAACAAACAAACAAAAAACCCAACCTGACAGCAAAGATTTATTCCAAAAAGCAAGTTCCAGGGACACAGCTTACACCTTACAGATCTACAGTAGAAGACAATAATATAGACATTTATAATGATGAACCCAAAGATCACAGAATGTTAGCCATAGAAAGAACCTTAGAGATCACTGAGTCTTCTTATTCTACAGATGGGGAAACTGAGGCTGAGGAAGAGAAAACAGCTTGCCTTCAGGTGGCAGAGTTATACATCATGAATAATAATAACAACCAATATTTAAAGAACACTCTAAATTTTCCCAAGCACTTTCCATTCATTATCTTGCTCAAGCTTCCTGTGAACCCTGTAGAATAACTTCTTCCGGTATGATTATCCCTCAATTTTACAGGTGAGGAAACTGAGGCTGAGAGACAGAGGTGTGCTGGAGTCAGCTCATACTGGCTCAAGGGAACCAATCACCAAATTTTTAGCTTTTATACCTTAGGAGCTAGCAAACACTACAAAGCAAGACTTGATTTATTGTTTAATTGTTTAAGAAAGTGATGGAGAAAATGTTAATGCAGGTTAATTTTTAAAGCGTGTCCTCTACTTTTTTTTTTCCCTGCAGAGCCACATGTTCAATATTTACCAGTATATCTCTGCTGAGAGCCGAAGTATCTTAGCACTGATCCCTCCATGGGCACATAGTCTCACACTGAATAAATGACAAAGGTGGGTCTTCCTAAATCCAGTAATATATCCTCTACACCAAAAATACTGGACTGAGAACAAGGAAGACCTTGGTTCAGATCCTGCCTCTGATACTTGCTTACATACCCATAACCATGAGTAAGTCAATTAACTTCTAGGAGCCTTGGTTCCCTCATTTGCAAACTGGTGGTAAAATATAGGATACCCCAATGTCTAAGACAACCCTGTGGGGTAGGTACTGTAGATACATACATGGTGCTCCCCAAGTCTAAGGTGTGGTCTTAAACTTCAATATTGGATTGTTAGGAGGTTCCAATTAGATTATATTTGTAAAGCATTTTGTAAACCTTAAAGGGCTATAGGAAGATCAGTTGCTATGGCTGTTATTTAGATCTAGACCCTCTAATTATATCATGCTGTTTTCCTTGCATTGCAATATCTTGAATTCTCGAAGGTAGATTCAATCATATTCAGTTACTGAAACAGAAAGAAAAATGGGCTAATAATATGTTTTAGAAAGATAGGACAATTAAAGTTGAAATAATTTCTCATTAAATTAAATTAAGATTTTCTAGTTAAATCCAAGTTAATCGGAAGATTCAATTAATCAGAACATACTCATTCCCTGATCACATAGACTACAGAATTTTAAGAGCTATAATGATCCTTGGAGGTAATCTAGCTGATACAGAGTACAGGAATCTCCTCTATGTTGTCCCTGATAGATGTGGGGTGGGGTGGGGGTGGGCAGTCTAGCTTCTGCTGGACAACCTTATGTGGCAGGGAGTTCACTTGCTTAAGAGACAATCCATTTTCCGATTTTATAGTTCTAGTTGTTAGAAAGTTCTTTCTTATATTTAGCATTCAAGATCTGTCTTCTAGAGAAAAATACAGAACTCTCTTTTAGGTGAGAAACTTTAAAATATTTCAAGATAGCTATGATATCTACCCTTACTCTAGTTTCAGTATCCAAAAACTTGAGTCATTATCAGTATATATGTTCATAATTTTCTCAATATATTTCTTAAAATTATTGAAGAGGAATGTATCAGAAGAGAAACATTTCACAAATCCTTATCTATAAAAAGCAGAAAAGGTAAAATACAGCCTATCGCCATTTGACTTGATTGCTATTCCATCAATAGTCTATTAAGGTCATAATTATCCACTACAAAGGACCCTTTGTAGGGTTGTTTCTGTTCAGTCTAGAAAATCCCTTAATGTCCTGTATTACATCACTCTTGAAACTGAAAACAATTCATTTATAAAATAATGTAGCCTTTAGTATAGAAAACATGGTGATCAAAAGACAAGTGACACCAGGCCAGCCAAACAGGAAGGAGAAATTTATATACATACTCAACCTTACCAGCCAGAAGACCTCTATACACTATGTCTCATAGCCTAATTATTAAAAATTAAGATTTACATAAGTATGTCTTTAAATTACTTAATATATCTTATTACAAATACCACCATTTTCATTTGAGAGATGATAGAACTGTGCTAAGGAAAAGAAGGCAAGTTTCATAAAGTTACACAGCAAAACTAGGAAATCACCTGTTAATGCTATATTCATTATTCCTGACTCAGCAATCTGTGCACTGTCAGGTCACCAATTAGTTTAAACTAAAATCAAAATTAATACAAAGCTAAAAGAAGGAATTAAAAATGAGAAAAAAGATATAATATACAATTAAAACAACTTCAACTTAACATATTTAAACAAATTATTGGCACTAAAATGGGAAATGGATGAAGGAAAGGATATCCATATCAATTACACCAATTTCAAAAAAGTGGTTTAGCTGACAAAAATCAATTGCCACAATGAGGAGACCAAAAAAGCCTAAAAACCACCTTAGTCAGCAAACACTTGACTGAGTTGCCAAGTGGAATGATGTGGCATCCAAGGGCTACACTAGTTTCAAATATAAACTTATTTGCTAAGTCTTAAAAAGAAGGATGATAGAAGATTATAAACAGTATTGTCTCATAAAGTTTAAAGAGAACTTGGCAAGAGATCTAGCTAAGCAAAGCCATCCCAAAGGCTTTTAGGAATTAAACTGGAAGGAGTACAAAAACAGATGAAAGACAGAAAAGATCAATAAAGATTTTAATAATAAACTCTTTCCCCTATCAAGGAAAGTAGAACTACCACATTTGGCTTCTAACATCACAGTCCCAGATGAGCTTATAAAGGAGTTGGATATGGATATAAACAGAACAAAAATAGGATAAGCAGGTGAACCAGGCCAAGTGAGCACAGTAGTTCCAGGCTGGAGATGACACAATTTTGAGAGTGATTGATTTTTAAGGTATTTAAAATAAGGGAAGATCCAAAGGTATGGAAAAAATCTTGGACTTTATTAATAACCAAAAAGGACAAACAAGAACTTCAACAATTCCTAATCCTTTCCCTACTTTTCAATCTATGTGAAATTTTAATCCATGCATGCATCAAAGACAACCTTTGTCGAGGATATTAGTAAGGACTAGGAAGGCTTTGACTATAGTCAATCAAGCAATCGCCCAGCCCCACTGAAAGTAACTACTATAATCAGATGAGAATACCTCTATTAAATCAATTACTCACTCCATGGCTAAAAGTACTTGACCAATTTGTAAGGAGTGAAGGCCAAGAAATAAAGTGAAGTAATGCTACACAAGAGGTATATTAGCATTGGCTGAGAAGATCTGGTAATGTTCTATGAAGCTCTGATAAAATGGCAAGTCAGTTCACAACCTGGCATTCAAGTATCTGGAAGCTTTAAGCTTTAAAGTGAAAGCATCCTTTAAAGAGAAAGTAATTACAACCAACCCTCTAAAGCAGGGATGAATAGAACCTCTGTCTCCTCCCCTCCTTGATCAAAGGACAATCTTTGGAATTTCAGAGGTCAGAGGGTTTGGGCTTGTCACGAAGATCCTAGCGGCATCCCAGGAATAGCAGCGACTGGTAGTAGTGTCTGCCCTGGGAGCTAAGGATGAACTAGACACACTGAAGAAAGGAAGCTGTATCCCTCTACACAGAGCCCAGCAGAAAGCAACACCATATGTAAGGAGGACATCTTGAGGATTCCAATAAAATGACATCCAGAAGTTGTGAGTTACCCCTTTTTGCAAGACATGCTCTCTAAGCTTGAGCTCACTTTCCCCTGGATTTTGTATGCACTTATGGAAGAGTGTGTCACAGATTTTTGGGGGAGATATTTGTACCTACTGTTCTACACTTCTAAGTGGTATAGTATACCACCTTAGTAACAGCTAATTAAGTCTGGCCTGATCAATAATCATTGGAGGAAGTACTCCAATGGCTTATCAGCTATATTACTAGAAAACCATTCCCAGTCACTCAAGGCTCCTTGGGCAGAAGTAGCCATGCTCTGCCTGTGTGAGTGCAGGTTGGGAGAGCAGCTCCAGAATATATACTATACGCAGAATTCCAAATCATTACATATAATTGATACTAGGACATTTACCTGCTCTTCCATTAATTACCATCATCTCTGCTATCAAGATGTTTTTCGGATAATTTATTATGTCCTAACTAAAACACCATAGAATTGATCCTTATGTAACCTATTCAGTTCAGAAACACAGGGACTCCTAAATCAGTTCTTAAAGATGCAATGTTTTATCAAGCCCTCTCCTGGCTACTCAATCTACAGGCAAGATTCAAGCAGTTAAGGAAATTGTAGGTTTGTATTTGCAAGTCGTTTTGTCTGGATATTATATGTGAGCCTCTCTGTGGTTGAGGAAAAATTGAAGGTACAAATCTCTAAGATGAAAGGAACTAGTTCAGATAAGAGTCTATCCAAATTACAAACAGCAATTTCCTGAAACCTCTATATGTTCATATTTTGACCTAGATTGGAAAGTGAAGGGTTAGAATGCAGTAATCATCAACTATGAACAAATCTTTGGGAAAAAAAAATGATTTCTAGCCAGGCAGTCTGGAAATGAAAAATAAAAGCATATGCCCTTGGTCCTGGTTACTTAATGTGTGCCACTCTTGATTAATCAGTAGAAACCACCACATGCCACTTACCTAACAGCTCAGGATGGAATAGGAATCAAGGAGGAAAAGTATCTTTGTTGAAGCAGTCTTTTTCTTTTTAATCGCCTTATTTCCTTATAGTCATTTAAAGTGTTCTTTTTCATTTTGAGTAGCAGAATAAGAACACTGATAACTTAATACCTAATTCCAACATTTTCAGAAATTTTTCAGATAATTTACTCACAGTTCCTTTCTCCTTCCCTGCCCCTCAGCTGTCACCCTGATCTCTGGCACACATGCACACAATTACAAGGTTAACAGCTCATTGAAACTCTCAGATCCTTGTCCTCATTTATAAAAGCAGGGCTTAAATTAAGTCAGCAATTTTCAAACTTTTTGGTCTCAGGATTCTTCTATACTTGTAAAAATTACTGAGAACCCCCCAAAGAGCTTTTGTTTATGTGGGTTATCCCTATTTGATATTTATCATATTAGAAATTCTTGTATTATTACAAAAAAGTCTTGGCCTCAGACCCCTGAGGGTCTCAGGATCACAATTTAAGAACTATTAAATTAAGGGATCTTTAAGGTCCATTCCAACTCAAGGTCCAGATCAGAGTTTATGGGCAGCTTGGCTATACCTGGGCAGTTTGGGAGTATTTACTATTGCCTAACTGATTTATTAGTCTTCTATATAATAAAAACCACGACATTTCTATGAATATATTTAGCTCTAATGTTAGGTTATTATCTAGTGGAAAGAATACTGATGAATGAACAATATTGATGAATGAAGCCAAGGTCATTATGAAAGTGACCTTCAACTTATGTAATGTCACACGAGATGATCCTACCCTGATTGCTTCACAGGATTTATTGTTCTCAGGGAACACACACAGGAGCAAATGAAGTCACAAAGCTTTCCCGTGGGAAGTTGAGCTAATAAAAATGAGAAACATTTCAAGTAGTTAAGAAAGAAGAGTTGCAAAGAGAAGTTTTTCAGTGCACTCCCTACAGAAAGTCTAGTTCTCTTCCCCTAACAAGCCACCAATCTCCTCTCTCTTTGTGCATCTTTTCACACTCAGCTGGAAGCAGAAAATCTGAGTTTGAATCCCTGCTCAATCCTTGGGTAAATTAACTTCTCTGAACCTTTGTTTTTCTACCTGTGAAATGGGAGTCCTTGTATTTGCCCTACCTACTTCATAGGACTGTTGCAAAGAAGAAATGGGGGAAAGTATGCAAAGTACTTTGTAAACATTAAAGTATCTAAAAATTTGCCAGCTATTTGTCTTATGAGGGTCAAAGTGAATTTTAGAAATAAAACATTTAGTGAAAGGAGGTTAAGCACCAGACCCCACAAAAGCTGAACACAAAATTAAACACTTTTTCTGCTAAAAATAACTCCCATAAAAATACAGTTTCAGGAAAGGTAAATTATAAAAGTATGCATTTACCGAATCATTTAAAATACCATAATTACATAGCCTGCTCATCAAAAGACTTTTAAGACTCATTAAAATCATAAAACAATTCTAATTAAATCCATATTTAAATGAAGTTTCTATAACTAACCTTCACGGTACTTTAAATCAAACAAAAAAGTTGTATAAAAGATCCAATTAATTGTAAGTTTTTGTAAGAATTAAAGCCTAATTACTCTATGATTAAGTTTCCCCAAAATGTAATCATCAATGGCTCTATTCAGAAGAATTGGCCTCCTGTATCACAGATGGCAGTGGAGTATTATAGCTCTGGCTTTGACACCGGCAAACCTATTCATCTCAAATCAGCCCGACTGTGGAAACTTTACCTCCCACCCCCATGTACTGAAGATCTGAATGGAGAGGCCAAACAAAGAAGCATATTTTAGATAGATCGGTGTCTCCCTATCTATTGAGCTCTCCACCTGATTAGAGAGACTCATACACATCACCAAATTAAAAATCTTGTCATCAGAGCTGGTGTTGGGAACAATGGTCATTTCACAGATCCCAGCTGAGTGTGAAAAGATGCACAAAGAGAGGAGATTGGTGGCTTGTTGGGGGAAGAGAACTAGACTTTCTGTAGGGAGAGCACTGAAAAACTTCTAACTCTTTGCAGCTCTTCTTTCTTAACTACTTGAAATGTTTCTCATTTTTATTAGCTCCGCTTCCCACGGGAAAGGGGGGAAAGCTTCACGACGTCACTTGCCCCTGTGCGTGTTCTCTGAGAACAACAAATCCTGTGAAGAGATTGGGGTAAGATCATCTTCATATGTATGATATTATATAAAGCGAAGGTCACCTTCATAATGACCTTGGCTTCAATCGTCAATCAGATGATGGAAAAACAAACATATCTTTCATTGTAGCTTCTTTAGAGAACAAATAGCAAGTCATTTGCTACCATCACACATTACAGTATAAATAAAACAATATGATTTATTATCTCTATGAAAATCTCATTTATTCTTTTACTACAAAGGAGAGAATCAAAAGGCATGGTGGAAAAGAGTACTTGGCTTAGAGTCAGAAGATCCAAGATCGAGGCTGCCCAGGCCTGTGAGGGCCCTGATGGACATGACAATCCCCTCCCTAGCCTCAAATCTTAACAGAGTTCACCAAATATGGACATATCTCAGCTAACCTTGACTTACTAAATGTCTCCCCTGGCCTCAGCAGTAACCAACTGTGAGTGAAAGAGTATAACTGTTAGGATTGTCATAACTACCAGCTAGCATAAGAGGACTAACCTCAGGGACAATGACTTATTTGGGACAAGAGGAGCAGCCATGCCCCACTCCAGCTTGAGTCTCCTTAGACCACCCAGCATTGTGTGATGCTTTTCTGCAGCAGCTTACCTGGCTTCACCTCTCAAGCTCTGACAGCCTGACAACACCTAGGTCTCTAGAAGACTTCAGCTACCTTCAGTGGACCAATGTAACTGCTGACCATGCTCTGCTCTGAATCAGTGGGGCATCATCTCCCTTTCCCAAAAATTTATCCAGACCTGATGGAGTTTCACTTGCTTGGTAATCACATCTAGAAACACCACCAACCCTGGAATGAACTGTGAGTAGGTACAAGGGATTGGGAAGAGGAATGCCACAGAGCTATGTCCCTTACACACTTGTCTGTTATACTCAGTCAGTAAATGGCCATAACTGGAGATAAAATATAGTCCTGATACATAAACCTTTGATGGTATATCTAGAAAGAATTCAAGATGTTGCTGGTGGACTCACATGTGGTAAGTTTTCTTATAGGTGATTTTCATGCTAATGAAGGCTTTACTTTACCATTTATTAAATAGGTGACCTTGAGCAAATAAATTTCTCTAGCCTTTCATTTTCCCCTTTGTTAGAAGGGGGATAATAATACCTACCACACACCCTACTTTACAGCATTGTTATGAGGATCAAATAATATATGTGAAAGTGTTTTGTGACTATGTTGTTGCTGTGTTGTTGTTCAGTTGTTTCAGTCTTGTCTGACTCAGCGTGACCCCATTTGGGGTTTTCTTGGCAAAGATACTAGAGTAGTTTGCCATTTCCTTCTTCAGTTCATTTTACAGATGAGGAAACTGAGGCAAACAGGGTGAAGTGACTTGCCCAGGGTCATACAGTTAGTAAGTCTCTGAGGCTAGATTTGAACTCAGGAGTCTTCTTGACTCCAGGATTATTCACTGAGCCACCTAGCTGCCCTTGTGACCACAAAAGCTATCTAATGTGTTATGATTATTAGTAGCAATAATAGTAACTTTATTACTAAAATCATTAGAGACTCTTCTGAGACAACTACTGTTTAATACAGATACCTTTGTATCTGTGAAGATTTTTGCTGAATGTATGGTATCTAGTTGCAGAAACATTTGATAGCTAGAATACAGAGACTAATTTTTTCCTCCAGCTAATAAGCCTTTTTTTCTGAACTTCTGGAAAGAGAGCTACTCTTCTGAGTCTTGATTAACTGTATGACTGACTCCAGCTGCTGCATTATTAAAGTCCAATTTTCTGAAAATAATGTCCAAAATTACTAAGCTTGATTTATAATTTAGCTCAGAAACATAGTTCTTGGGCCCCCATTGACGTGTTTACATTTACTAGTCAGCTAGTGAACACAATTCAAAGCAAAGGCATTATATGAAGTAGTATAGTAAGAAAAGGAACAGAGATAATCTTCCTGTTGAAACATATCAACTGTTCCTAGAAGGTATGTACCAATCCACTTCCCTAAGCCTCCACTGACCATACCTGTAATTTTCAAGGGAACATTAAAACAATATTTAAAATTATTGGATAGAGTACAATTACTACATAAATAGATATACTTTAAAAAAATGATAACTAAGTTTAAATCAAAGTCAATGAAAATAGGGATAAATGACAAATTCACCCCAACTAGTCAAGGCGGTAGAAGGGGAGCACGCCATTGTCTTGTAGTTGGCTCAAGTGGTTATGCCAGATACCCTGAGGCCAATTGGATGCCCTCCCCTCCCCCCATCCCTATCCTGGGGCGGTTGGGGTCCGAGCCCACACTTTCCCCTGTGATTATGGAGATGAGTGTGATTAGGCGATGAGTGTGGTTGCTGCCTCTCTAGTGGTAACCCACCGTAGCCAGATCCTGGGCCTCTCGTATCATCATCATCATCATTGTTAGCCATTTATAATATTACGTTACGGTTGACAAAATGCTTTACCTATGTTATCTCCTTTGACCCTCACAATCCTGGGAGATGGAAGCTGTTGTTATTATCATTATTTTTAAGATGAAGAAACTGAGGCTGAGAGATATCTTAATCTATTCATGCGCCACCGAGCTGCCCTGCCCCAGACAGAGTTTTAAAGATCTGGGGTACCACTGTCATGTTTTCCCCTTCTCCTTTGGGAGGTATTGTGTGCTGGGGAAAGATCATGAATTGGGGATCTGGGTTCAAATCACAGTTTTGATACTCACCACACATTGGGACCTTGGGCAGGTTATTCAATCTTTCTGTGTCTCAGTTGTTTTCCACCATAAAATGCAGGGTTGGACATTTTCTAAGGTCCTTTCATTCTCTCAATCTATGATTCTATGACAGTGAATGTGGCACAGTATTTATGTTACTTTGTACATAATTTTTATTATGTGTTTAAGATTTTGAGTTATATAGTTAAATTTATTATTATGGTTATATTTATAATTACATATCTATTATTATAATTTTCTTCTCCAATATTTACTTTTTATGAAAATAAAAAGTATCCTTAGGTCTCAAGCACAAATTATATCTCCTTTAGCTGTTCCTTCTCTTTCTCTAACTTTCTAGTCACCCTACTTTTCTGTCTGCCCTTCCGTTGTCATCTTTCCCTACAAGCCAGCTGTCTTTTCTCTACATTCTCAAAGCAGATTCCAGCAGGCCAAGAGGTTTGGCATTAGCAGTCTGTCACCGCCCCCTTGAGTGGGGCATCAGTGGGCGACTCCCTTCATTTCATTTGATCACAGCCACTGATAAGCCAGAAGTGGATGGGGCCTAAAAGCAGTAGTCCACAGGATCAGTGGGCTTGGCTTTAAATTGAAAGTCGAAGACTCTATTCTGCACATTAATGTTGGATTTGGAAGCTGGGGAACTGTTTTTGGGTCAAACAATAAGTAGGGGCCAAAAAATAAGTAAAGTTCTCTTTAATTCTTCAATTTCTGCTGCACCTTTGCCAATGTTCTAGCTTCTTTCACCCTATGACGCCCCATGTCTGCTTAGTCAGTGTGTGTCAGAGGAGCGTAAAAGAGCATTCGCTAAGTGCTCACCATGTGCCAGGCATTATGCTACATGCTGGAGAGAAAAAAAAAATGCAAAAACAGTTTACATTTCCAGGCTCCCTCATCTTTCTCCACTGGCAAACTCCTATCAGTTGTTGCTTCTGGGACTTCACTACTATATACTATTATATATATATATATTACTATATATACTATATATATACTATTACATACTTTACTACTATATACTACTATACTACTACTACTATTCCTGGAAAGTGACCTTGAACCTCTGGAAAGGTCAACTTCAAGGAAGAAGGGTGCTGTCACTTCAGCCAATGAACAAATGGACACAAAAGTATTCATTGAGACGTATTAAGTGCACGGTATTCTGCTACCTGCTATGGGGTTGGAGGGAGGGAAAGGAAAGCTTACAAAAGAAGTAGAAGATATGACATAGTCTGTACCTACAAAACACTTTCAATTTTATTGATGAGAAAAATCATCCAGAAGGTATCATGGAACCTGGAGCAGGAAAGAACCTTAGAGGTTCAATCACCTCATTTTATAGATGATGAAACTGAGGCCTAGAGGGGGTCAAGTGATTTGTTCAATGTCTCATAGGTAGTACAAGAAATAGAGAAGATAAGCTATGATGAAATGCTAATTGTGCCGTAATTAGAATATGGAGAGATCAATGTGGCCTGAAGCCATTAGAGCTAGTGCACTGGAGGAGGCAGGACTTTAGCTGGTCCTGGACTGAAGGGAAGGCTATGGAAGAGTAGAGAGAAGGAAGGGAGGGAACTTGATGTAGAGCACACAGCATAAACAAAGAAAGAAATGAGGATGCTTTTTAGGAGGGGGCAGTGAGGACATCTACCTAACAGAAGGAGAAGGTGCTGGGGAGATAAGGTTTGGCAGGTAAGGTGGAACCAGCTTATGGAGGGCATTTGATTGGGCCAGGAACTATCATAGTAGGAATCAGAAGCTTTCTGGAACACTGTTCTGGACCAAGTCAAATCCAGGCCAGTCCAATGATTCAGGCTTAGGGCTAGAATGTAAAGACACTTTTTGGATCATAAAATACAATAAAAAATGACTTTACATTCATTCCCTGGGGGTTATTCCATCATGGGTTCTGCTCTCCTAACTGATGAGTCTCTGGCTTCATCACCTTATCTTGTGCAGCCCCAGCCATTTTTGCTTCTTTTCCAACTCAACTCACTCTCCAGCCTGAGTGACCTCCTCAATAGCCTTGCCTACCTCCCTCTGCCTCTCTCTAACTCCCTCTTCCAATTCCATTTAAGGTTTTATTATAGAATATAATATCGTTAGAATATAATGTTAGATTATAAGCTCCTTGAGAGTAGGGACCATCTCATTCCCTTGCATTTGTAGCCCCAACACTAGGCACAGTGTCTGATGCATAGTAAGCATCTAATAAATAAAAAAGAATCTATAATAAGTACTTAATAAATTATCTTTCTGTCTATCCATCTATCCATCTACTAATAATAAAGAATTAAGGGTTAAAAAAGATAGTAGTTCATACAAGGCTACTCCCTTTTGCCTCTGCATTCATCACTGGAACCCTTCATGTTAGGTTGGAAAGGTGTTCCTACAGGGCCATTAGAAATCTGCTAAAATCTCTAACATCAATGACACACCTGGTTTTGCTTAGGCAGAACCTGTTAGGGCTCTGGTAGTAAGGAAGACAAAATAAGGAAAACCCTCAAAATGGTCTTCTCACCCTTTAAAGGGAAACCAGTAGAGCCTACATAAAATAGGTGCAATTCTACTACAGGGATCCACTGACATAGGTATTGCCTCCCTGGGCCCCACAGGTTTGCTTCTAGCCCTACCAGGGCATGATCTCTGTCTCCTTTTGTTCAAGAATGTTGATTGTCAAGGAATTTGTTCCATTTATCCTATCAAAGTGGTTAAGGAAAATGTCTGAATTCTTAATCAGTGGGGAACCCTAACCCTCTGATAAACAAGTCTATGGCACTTCTAAGGTATGGCAGTGACTGGTATGGATGAACAACAAAATACTAAGTGGCCCTTTGTACCTGAAATTGATGCTTCAAGAAACATTATAGCTTTCAGATGTGGCTGTGGATGCAATGACCTATGTGTGACCAACCTCTCATTTCACTCTGTTATTCGACCTTAAGATAAAAGTCTCTGGCAGCAGAGTCTTTCGCTATTGCTAACTGCTGGCCAGCCTCACTGACAATCAGCATGATAATTTCTTTCTAAGCTAGGTTTCTTTGATTATGGAATAATGGCATCTGTGACCTGTAATCTTTATGAGCTCAATTTCAAGTGTGATCACTGAAATGGCATGTAATGTTTTTGTTAACTCTGGAGTTTCTTGTCTAAGTCACTGATCTTGAATTCAGAGTTCCTATGATCCTACTTCATATATTTATCATCTCAGCTGAATATTAGCTCGGTCAGCACTGTGATCTAGTGTTTAGAGGGTTTAACTGGCCTAGAGAATCATCTTCTAAGTCCACAAGTTTGGGGTTCAGGTTCCACCTCTGACATAGTTGGGCATCTCAGTGCTCTGGGACACTTTCTGAGGCTACAAGTTGCTGACAAGGTGACAACCTGCACAGGTAAAGGGAGTTATGTCATCTGGGAATTCTCTGTACCAAAGAAATCAGATCTAATCCTTGTCTGTATGAATTCTCATCTAGTAGCAAGAACATTCTCACACCCAAACACGCAAGGAAGTTCATAATTACTAATAAAATTACTGCAACTCAGAGAAACAAAACGTTACATGCCATTTCAGTGATCCACACTTGAAATTGAGTTCATAAATGCTTCAGTTTACAGAAACAGGCAGACCTTCCTGAACCCTCCTAGTGATTAATTAGAAAGCCTGTCTTACAGATTTTTCTCTCAGGTGTAGTAACCTTGTAGCCCTCGCCATTAAGAACTAATAAATAAATGCTTGGCTAAGCACAAACAGGTTGATAGGCAGTGAAAAAGAGTGATGAGCCTAGTTTTTATGCAATGTGCTCACCCTGTCATTTTACCTTGGAGGACAAAAAAAATGCAAAACTCAAACTTGTAAATGCTAACTGCACCGAACATTTTTTTTAAGTGCTAAGAGTCCTCAATGTGGGTGTTTAAACAAGGCAAGAATTTAAAAGGTTCTTAATGAGCAAAATGTGGCAAACTGTTGATGAAACAATAGAGTTATCTTGCAGAATATGGATCTTAATGAATAAAAATTCAGGGAATCAGTCAAATATTTATAATATTACGATTAAACAAAAGACGCCTAGCACTAACACATCCAGAGGGCAGAGAGGGAATGCTAAACGTTTATTCTTTTAAGAAATAATGTACTTTTCAACTACTACCAGTAAACACAAAGTAAATAGTTACCTTCAAGAAGGACAAGGCTATCCATTTAGCAGATGCTCCACAGTATAAAAATATAACGAACATTTGCTGATTCGCACACATATTGTCGATTACCCATCATATTAAATATAGCACCTCATCTCCTGACTGTATGTATTATGGTAATAAACCTGGATAACTGCTGATTCCTTCCATCATCCTCTCTTTTTAGATAAACTTTGAGAAATAATATGACAAGCTGGGAGCTTCCGCATTCTTGAGATGATATCATAATCTTAGCATTTTCAGCTTCTATCCTGAAAATTTCTTAAAGTAAAGTTAACCACATTAAGGTTTATGACTAAATTATGAAAAAAACATCCAGTTAATTCAGTCAATAATTCAGTCAAACTAGTTGTTTATAGACAAAACATGTGGATAATTGAGTAAATTTCTGACTGAGTTGACTGAATATAGACACAGCTTAAAGGATCTTTAGGTTGGTGACACATGATTAATAGACTGCTGTCTTACAAAATCCGGGATACAGCCTATGAGTCAAAATAAATTGTTGACAGATATCATAGTGCCAAGGTGCGATATGTAAATATCTCCAATTTGCATTTTCCTGAGCTCCTACCAAGTGGCAGTTGCAGAAAAGAAGGCTTTCCAGCTGGGGGGATTCCTTAACAAACCCAAATGACCATTTGATGGTCAGGAGACAAAGCACCTTCCTAAAGAATAATGAATAGCCTATATATTCCATTTTCCCACTGAGTTCAAGTCCACAACAAAACTGTGTCCAAAAATGTCACAGACCAGAAATCAATTGTAGGTATAGCATGACTCCCTACCCTGAATAAGAAGATGACTCTCTGTCTCCCTCCTTCTCTCTCTGGCAAAGAAAGTTAAATGACTTGCCCAGGGTCACATAGCTAGTTAAGTGTCTGCAGCCACGTTTGAACTCAGGTCCTCCTGACTCTATCCTAGAGACAGTGTGCCACCTAGATGCCCCAGAAGATTAATTCTCTATGGGTTAGAGAGAAAACCTTGTATAAACTATAAAGTATTCGGAATTATTCCCAATACAATGCTATGTGTTTCACTGTCAGAGATAAAATTTTATTTTAATAAATGCAAGAAAATAGGGACTTCCAAGGTGAAACTATAAGCTCTTCATGGGCAGGGGAAAGATCTTTGACTTCCTTTGTAATTTCAAAGGTTGTAACAATGCCATAAGCAGCAAAGTTGGCACATTTTCCCTGTCTGCAAGAAATTCAATCCTAGCTCTCCCCAGTCCCAGTCCTTCTTTGTCCTCCCTTTCCACTGTTCCTGGGGCACCTGTCTTTATTATTTAATGAATTCCCTTTTATCTGAGACCACTCCCTTTTTGATGCCTTGGAGCTCACTCCACCCTGACTAGATTCTTGTTGCTGTCACCTATGGACCTCCAGGTCACTCTCCCTCCTCCCTAATTAAATTCACTAATCTTGGTTCACAGCTTAGTCTTCCCCACCCCCATCTCCCAATGCAACTTCTGTTCCTTTTGAACACTTCTGAATTTCTCAGCCTCCACAATTTCTATGACCCTACTCCAGTTTACCTCAGTTATCACAGGGGCAGATATATCTTAGACACCGACCTTTTCCTTTCTCTGTACCCATCACCCAAAGCAATTTGTCCCGAGGACCAGAATCCCATCTTACTTTGATTCTTCTCATAGATTTTATGGAATTCAATCCATCCCTCCTCCCCTCCTCACCCCCACCCCCATTGGCTCTATCAAATTGCTTCTGAATGCCACTGAAACAGTACTGTGCATCCAATCACCAAAAGGAAACTTCCTTTGGTTTGATTTTACAATTTGTAGAGAAAATTTGGTGTCAAGGACAGAGTACTAGGCTTGGAGTCAGGAAATCTGAGTTCTAATGCTGCCTTCTGACTCTTAATAGCTGGATAGTGCTGGACACCCTCTGTATGCCTCAAGTAATTCTCCAGGACTTATTTACTAAGTCACAGATGGCTTGGAATCTGCACAGGGTTGGGGAGTTTCCACACTACTAGTGTGATCACATGTCCTTCATGTAGAACATAAAGCATTTCATATTTTACTATGACTACTGGGATAAGAGTGCAGGATGTGAAACCACAAATCCCAGCTCTGATACTTAGGAATGGCATGTCTTTGATCACCTAACCTTTCTGGGCCTCAGGTCCCTAATATACCATCTAGTGATGGACTTGATGTTTAAGGTCTTGTTAGGCTATAAATCCTGTGATCCTGGGGACAAGATCAGCCAGGAGCAGAAGTATTCCAAATAGCTTTGTATTACCTTACTTGGTGTTCACTTTATCATCCCTGATAACATTTCACATTCCCTTTCCTCTATAGCAGGTATCCTGGATTACCTTTCATAAGCCCCTTGGTATTGCTTCAGATCTCAAGTCTCTAGAGCAAGTATTTGTACAGATGCCACTAAGGATACTCATCACAATGAAAAACCAGTATCTAGACAGCTTCATGAGTTCCTTATTCACTTGAGAATAGGGTTCAAAATTATTTTGGAGGGTCTCTGCAATCTGCATCATGAACCCTTCTATTCTCTTTTCCTGTTCTTACTGCACATTTGCTGCACTCTTTGAGGTTATCTGTAACAGGGTTTCATAAAATTTGGATGGGAAAAATCACATTCTTATTCCTTCATAATCCTACACATTTTGTTTAATTCGTTCAAAAGCATTACTCTGAGCAGGGGTCCATAAGCTTTATCAGACTGCCAAAGGAATCCATTATACACAAAAGGTGAGGAACTTTTCCATAGCATCTTGCCAATGGGCAGAATAATTTGGGGACTACTCTTCTCATTCCAATGGACTCTCTAAAAGATAAAAAATAACTCTAAAAATGGAATTAGTAAAAATGAATTGGAAATTTTAAAAAATGAAAGAGAATTAAAGGGAACTAATTTTTTTCCTTCTTCTAAAACAGATTTTATAGCATTTCTCTTCCAGTGGGAGAATGAATTGTTTCCCTGTACTATCACAGCATTCCCCTAAAGTGAAGTGTGCATTTCAAGGACAGTATTTTTTCTTGTTATTTATTTGGAAATGATTGCATTTGTTGTTGTGCTGGGGGTTATTGTGTTTCTCCTACTCACCAATTCAGGAATTGACTCAGCAATGTTCTTTCCCCCTAATTATGGTTGAGTTCTATCTAAGGGTGTTCCCCAGGTGCTTGTGGCCAAGGAGCTCCATATAAATAAAAATGCAATATCTCACCCAGATCTATTATAATAATCAACTGAGTGGAAGGAAAGTCCACCGAGATTACTATACTAAACTGCTACAGAAACATTTACCAAGTGGATGGTCCCTGAAAAGCACTAGGCAAGTCAGTGCTGAGATAAGCCAAGGAGTCAGAAAAAAGGGAGAGATCTCCCGGCTTGTCCACAGGTATGCTTTTCCTCTCTTTCTCAACTCCAATCAGCCCTGCTTGTCTCTAGTCTACCCGAGTTATCTTTGGCCCTGAAGCTCAGTGGTAGGTGTTTTGTAAGATCATGTAACTGTGATGTTTGTAACTAAAGACACTGCAATAGATAAAGGGCCAGTCTCACGACTAGAATTGCTTTAAAAAAAAACCCAACAAAACCGAAAACCAAAACAGAAAACTGTAACCAGAATATTCCTGAATACCCTGAAGAAACATTTTAATCCGCAGGTATCACTCTCCTCTTTCTTATCTATGGGGGCAATGAGTCATTAGTGAAATAAATATTATTAAAGCAGTTTCTTCTTCCACACTTTGCTGAATCTATGAACTCATCCATGTAGTTACTTCCTCCTATAGTACAGATTGCAACTCATCCTAGTCCTTTTCCCCTCTGGAATTCTTACATAAGTCCTCCTATAAATCCTATAGGTGTGAATCCACCACTGTGGAGCACAGCAGGGAAACCAAACATTCTGGTTATTTTTTTATAGCTTTCTTGACATTGTGTGCATGCCAGTGGGGCATGCGGGCTGTCTTTTGTGTAGTAGTAGGAGCAATACCTGCCAAATAAAGGGTATGCTGGAGCCAACTGGCATTGTCTTGGCAGGGCTGATTGTTAAATTTTCAGTGTGAGTGATTACACCTGGGAAACTGGCAAACACCACAAATCAAGGTTTGATTTAGTGTTTTGTTGATTGTCTCAACTTAAGAAAGTGATGGCGAAAATGTTAATAATGCAGATTAAATTGAAAAGTGTGTCCTACACATATTACCCCTCTTCCCCCTCCAACTCCCAAGTTATTAAACTTTTACCAGTAAACGCCTGAGGCTAGGGTGGTTTTTTCCTTATAAGGTACTGAAACTGTCCTCAATTGGATTAAGACTGGCTGTAGATAATTTCTGGTAGCCTAAATGCAAAAAGTCAGTCCATGGGATTGACTGGGGAATGCCTCCCTCAGGTTTCTCATTTCATTCCAATTCTGAACCCAAAGCACTGGACTAACCTGAGTCAAGTGTGACCTACAGCATTTGACATGGCCACCAGTATTGTCTTAGAGTGGCTTTTGTGGATAGGGCAAAAGAGTAACAAGGAGGAAAGTGAGTCCCAGTGACCCCCAGCCTGTGGAAATGCTTCAAGAGGTGTTGGCCGCATAATGCGAGGTATCCATCTCCCTTTCCCTGGGAGAATCAGAAAGTAAATTTTTTGTGGGCATTCAGCAACTAGAGACAGATGTGAATGTGTTCTGTATGTATAAGAACCATGCCCTAGAGATGAAAAATGCTACAAACAGTTGTGTATTTAATTTGCATAATTTTAAAATTTGGGGTCAATAGTGAATTCCAGGCCTGCTAGTTGTGCTGGGCCCTCCTTCCAGATTGGAATTTGGGATTTTCTCCATTTGAGGGGACATAGGGAAGCATGCCATGTGGACAGTGTTGAGACCCTTTGGTCCAGCACTTGGGAGACACTTGAAAGGATAATGCTTAATCCTCCTAACAGTCCACGGGCCTTTCCAGAATTAGAAATGTGGAGATATATGCCAAATGAAGCTCTGAGGAAAGGGAAGGAATGGGAGGTGGGGGGTAGAGCTGCATCAGCTTAAAAAATTTAAAAGGAGAAGCAGCTTCCTTTTTTACTCTAACTATAGACTTGCTTGTCCTCAGGGACAGTGAGGAACCCCTGTAGAGTGGGCTCTGACACAGGCAATACAGTAGGGGGTGAGAAGAAGCACCTATACCAAGTTCAGCTTGGCACTGGGAAGCAGGGCCTAGCTTTCAGAGGCAGCTGGCAGCAGAGTGGGCAGTAGAATAGGTCCCAGCCCAGTGAGCACTGGCATGAGCAGTGACAAAGGCAGAACCAGTGTAAGCCTTTGCTTACTGGATGGAACTGATGGGATGCCCACCACGGTGAAGTGCCCAGTGGTCATTAGTCAACTCCAATAATCCCAAGGGCTTGGAGGAACAAGGGGTAATGTTCTGAGGACTTGCTTTTTGATGATGGGAGGGGGTGAAACCATCTGTGTATCACCTTCTCCATCCCCCACCCCCAAAGAAGGTAGACAGTCCCTGCCTAGAGTCTTCTAAAAGAGCAAAGATTAAGTAGATCCTTCTTCGGTCCTCCATGGAGCTCTTCGGTTGGTGAGTTGGTGAACACTGACCATCATGGCACGAGGAAAGGCTGCATGCAATGACCTCTTAACAACCTTACTACAGAAGATGCTGAGCTGTGATGACCAGTAGTGACCCTACTTAAAGTGTTGTCATTTATACTGTAGCCCTCACTTTTATGGTGGTGCTACTTCTCATCATGGAGCACCTAGGTGGTGCAGTGGGTAGAGTGCTGGGCCTGGAGTCATCTGGCCTTAGAACTCACTAGTTATGTGATCCTGGGCAAATAACTTCACAATGTTTGCCTTAGCTTCCTCATCTGTAAAATGAGCTGGAGAAGAAAATGGCAAATGACTCCAGTATCTCTGCCAAGAAAACCCCCAAAGGGGTCATGAAGAGTCAGACATGACTAAAAACAACCGAACAACAACAAAAATGTCTCGTCATTATCATATTACATTAGGAGATCCACTATCAACTTCAAAGGTTTGGCATTATCCACTGCATAGAAAAGATCATTACGATGCTGTACTTAGTCCTTCTGAAGAAGGAAAATAGAGTCTGGAATTTCTGAAGGTCTTTGTTCTCCTCCACATTCTGTCATTCCTTTAAGGGGTCATTGCTTTGCTTTGTGTTTGTTTGTTTGCTATCTTTCTGTTTTAGGTTTTCTCCCCTTCCTCTAAGGGTACCTATGCCTGATTGCTCATATTTTGGAGATTAGAGTTGTCAAATAATGGTTCTAAAGACTTTTAAGTGGTAAATGGTCCAAAGTTGTCAAACCAGATTAAAATGCAATTGGAAAATATTTGACAAAATAAAGAACAATATAATACTATAATAATAATATAATAATATCTATATAATATAATATATATTATATAATATAATATATAATATCTATAATAATAGATAGTATTAATTTGTGTTTTTCTAAGTCAATCTGCTGTAATAAGGGTTTTCTATTTGAATTTGACACCATTGTTCTAGAAGTCCATTAGGACCTTGCCACCAAGGTATTGGGGGTACATACCATGAACCAAGGTATGGGGTAGGAGCAATATCTGACATGGAGACAAGGCTAGTTTTTCCTTTGAAAGAATTGAGACCATCCTCAAAATAATTGGCTCAGGGGTTTAAGGCTGTTGACATGGCTTCTTGGTAGCCTAAGGACAAAAGCCAGTCCAAGAGGAGTCAGGAATCTCTCTTTCAGGCTTCTGACTAGCAGGCCATCCATCACAGGCAACACAAAAGCAAGGAAGCTTTGCACAACTGAATCAATGCTGTATCCTTGTTTACTTCTATGGGTAAGTAAAACTAAGAGTATCACCTTATTTTATTTCAGTTCTAAACCTGAGGACCTGAGCCAGACCTGACTTAACATATCTTGTTCTTATTATATGACTGACCCATATTATTTTCTGGTCATATATCTCTTCAATGATAACATCTACATTACTTTTCTTGCTCAATTCATAGTTGTTAATGTGTTATAGCCTTCTCATGAGCACCAGAGGCTTCTCCAAGCAATTCAGAGGCAAACACATGAAAGAAACACAGTGGTCTTCCTAATATCTATGTGACTCCCTAGGGTCATTCAAGAAAAAGGAAACAAAGGGTTTTTGGAAGAAATTAAGCCTGAAGAGTCACACTATATCGAAGGATGCCTAGCCTGCTGGAGCTTCCCTTTCTCTTTAGCTTAGCTATTAGCTACCTGGAGCACAAAAAGGTCCACCTGGGAAATGTTTCCCTGCTCTTTGGATAAGGTTGACTCTATACTTTTAGGTCATGAGATAAGAAGCTACAGTACACAACTTAAGGCCAGTAATCTTTTAGATAATTTAAACTACAATTTAAATGAAAGTCATCATGGTAAACTGGTGGCCATGTGCCAAACTCTCCTATGTTTCAATGTCACAATTTTTGTGATTTTATCATGAAGATCTGAACTATTTGCATACAGAAGCAGTTTGTAGAATTTACTTCAAGATAATTTATTTTTAAAGAAAAAATATTTTCCATTTCTTTGCCATCTGCAGGGCTCAAAACATTAGCAGACATCTTTTCAAGGTAAACAGTATTAGTTGACTTTAGAAATTTTAAAGTAAATAGATATCCTATGATCATACAGAAAAAAAGAGCTCCCATCTCTTTAGTCACCAGCCTAAAAAGACAACTAAAAATAGATTTAAATCTAGAATTGTCTACAGATGATATAACTGTACCTTGAACATGTTAAGCACTCAAGAAACATTTATTGAGTGAATCAACAAGCACATATTTGAACTAGTTTTTGTCATCAAATATTACTTAATCCCCACTCAGTTGGTTTTTGCAAAGCTGCTTATGTGAACTTAGTATATGGTTTCTTATGCTTCTTACAACAGGAAAATAGGTAAAGCTCTTATAAGAAAGTCCTGTCATTAAAGCATTTTCACACACATACACATACACACACACGCGCACACATATACCACTCAACTGAAATATTCCGTTTACGGTATTCTAAAAACCTTTCCTTTATCAAAACACAGTATTCAGAAAATAAGTTGTGCATGACTATAATATTCTGCCTAGTTGGAACAGTCTGTATTCTGAAACAGCATGAGATGTCAAATTCTAAGCACATCAGTGGGCCTGAGTAAAAAGAAATTTAAATAAGAGATGAACTATGCTGCTCAGTGGTAAGAAGCACATATATTTAATTTGACCTGTCAGTGGCAAGTTGAACGGGGTGTGCCCATGCTTACATAAATCTTCATGCTGCTTTTACTAATTAACATCTGTAGAAATCTTAGGAAAATTTTCAGCAGGGGTGATGCTTTACTCTGCCAGTTTATAATTCATTTTCCTTCTAAGCATTTTACTCTGCCCAGACTTTTGCGGTCATAATTGCATCCTTGAATTTTTGACAACATCACTGCATTTTTAATCCTTTTGGTGTTTCTTAATTTTGAACTCTGCATTTTGACAGCTCAACCCTGTTGATTAATGCCCTGTAGGAACCCCTATAAGGCCTGCCTGGTAGCGATCTCATTTTGTGCCGGAATGCCTGGGCTGCTATGTTGAACTGATTCACCACCCAGGTGGCTACATTTGGACTAAATGAGCTGTGAAGGGTTTCATCTCTGCCCATCACAGTCTTCCTTCCTGGAGCCCCACAGTATGCAGCCACTGCTCCGACATGATTTGTCACAACCCATCAATAGAAAATAAATTATTGCCATTCTCACTTGTCAATGGGCTTGTCTTCACTTCAGCTGGCCTAATGATTGGAAGCTCAAAGGGAACATTTCCAGTCTTTGTGGAGCATGATTATGACTGAGCACGCTACTCCCCTATGCATCTTGGCCAGTAAAAACATGCAGGGAAAGCAAATTAATTGGATGTTTTGCGCCGATGATTAGAACATTACACACGAAGACCAGAGAAGCTTCTATTCAGCAGACAAGATTAGTTCAGTTCTGACTTCTATTTGCTTACTGTGACATTAGCAGTAACTGCTTCATTCAAGGTTACAACGTTTATTGTGGCAGAAGAAACCGGTCAGAATGTAATGATGCTTTATACCTTTAAGCTGATAAGAATGATCCCGGTAAAAATCAAAAATCTCTCAGGGAAGGCAGCAAACAAGAAGATGTAAAAGAAAACTCATCAAATGACTTTAGATTCATCCTTATGTCTGGCACTTTTGAAAATCATATTCCTTGGAAACCTATCCGAGAGATAGATTTGCAGGATGCAGAGGTGGTAATTGTGTTAGTTCAGTAGACAAAGAATAAAAAACCCCGAAAGAGCAACAAGAAATAGTAGGTGACACCTTTCACGGAACTAACTAAAAATGAGCCTGCTTTCAAAAAACCTCATTCTTTTCTTTAGGCCATAGAAAGAAGGAGGTAAAGCAAAAGATACATTGGCAGGGCATCAATTCAGACCTCATAATTAAATTCAGAGATACTGTAGATCAAAGGGGAAAGGTATAAAAAAAAATTAGGTCCATGGTATGGATTTGAGTTTCTCTGTTAATAGCTTTGTCTGGATCACAATGACAAGAGGTTTTTATCTATCAGAATAAAGAAAAATAGAGAATTAGTGCACAGGATAAGGGCTCAATGCCTTAATTTAATTATTTTAGCCAGGATAGTGTTATAAGTATCAAAAACTAAATAACTAAGGCCTCTTCCAGAGTAAAAAGGAATTAAATTGTTTTGAGTTCCCATGGCTGCCATTTGCTATAAGTCAGTGTGACAAACTAGCACCATGTCTGATAGAAGACCCGAGGTTTCTTTTTCATGGTCACCATGGGGGTGGAGGGAGTGAAGAGGAAGGAAGGATTTTCTCCTCTTGGAGGCTGACTACCAGGGTCCCAGACTTGCTTTCTATGAGAGAATTGAAAGTATAAAGATACACTTTCTTGAGCAGAAATTCCTGATGCTAACAACTCAAGATGGAGGGCGAAGCCTTTCCCCATACCTAATCATTGTCTTGGCCTGAAACATTTCTATTTTTCAGGGAGGCCCTGTTTCTCCTCCTATGAGGCAGTAGCATCTAGGCCTAGCTTGATAGCATGTGCCTATTTCCTTTGTATCAGTTTCTTTCAATGGGCAGTCCATGCTTCCTATCTGAGGGAAGCTCATTTGTTCTTACCCAGTGGCTTCCAGGTCACTCTATTCTCAGAGTTAAGCGCCTGACTCCCAATCTTCCTCTTAACCCAAGCCCTAATCTCATTCCTAATGGTTTCAATATAAATCAAAGAACCTATCAAAGAACCTCCCAGTTCATCAGCCTCCTCAGCTCTGTAGATCCACACCTTTAATCTCCCCTCAGCCTCAAGCAGGGATGGTCACAACCTTGATCTTATCATCCCCCATAACTGTTCAGTCTCCATGATCCAGAATTCTGAAATTTCTCTCTCAGACTGTAACCTCATTCTTATTCTCTGTCTTACCACTCCTAACCCTTGTCTTTATCCTCCCTGGGATCTCTAATCACTCCCTCCCTCCCTGTTTTCCCAGGCCATCAGCCTAGCTCTTGACTTCCCTTTCCTCTCTTTCTAAACTCAGCCTCCAGATAACCCCGGCTCTGCTTGATACAGCCCTTCCCAGGTATGGGTTACCTCTACCACCCATCTTTACTGCTTCTCTTGGTGATTAGCTGAATGCTGTGGTAGGAAATTAAATAAGCACGCTGACTGCATCCTCAGTGCTTTACAAGGATCCTTCACCTGTTCTCTGATTGGCTAACTGTGGCACTCCCTACAGCACTTGTTCCAAACCTTTACTCTCCTCAGACTGCCCACACAACCAGCCAGTCTCCTCCCCACCCAGAAGAGGACTTTGCCTCATACCTTGCTGGGGTGGCTGGGAGGTGGTAGAGGGGGCCATCACTACTAAGCTCTCTTTTCTTCCATACAGTCCTCCACCAAGACACTTGCCATCTCACACCACTGCTACACAGCTAACACCAGAAGGCATTTTCCACTTCTTGCTCTTGATGCAACAATCAAATCAATACCATTACTGGCTCCCCTAACAATCCCTTGGACTGCCTAGATTAAAACCCCCTTCCTTGAACAACAATTTGCAGTATGTATTGTATCACCCTGTTAGAATATAAGTTCCTTGAGGACAGGGACTTAATTGGGGGGGGTGGTATTTGTATCCCTAGCACCTAGTATAGTGGCTGGCATATAGTAGGCACTTAATAAATACTTAATGAATCCCTTCAATAGCACTTCCCATTCTCTCCTCCTTTGCTCCAACCTCAAAGGTAGAGGTCTATCTCCCTACCTTTGCCTGTTATCCCATCCCCTCTTGTATACTCTAGGAGCTTTTCCTGGTCAAAGAATCATCCCCACCTCAACTCCCCTTTTTCTTTAACCGCTGACTACTTCCCTACTGCCTCCAAACATGACTAGATCTCTCCAATCAATTAATCAACAAGCATTTATTTATTAAAGAGATGCTATGTACCATCACTGTGGAAGGTTACTTTAGATGCAAAGAATGAAATAAATAAATCCTACCTTCAAAAAGCTTGCATTCTAATGGGAGAGTTAAGTACATACATAAATATATTTAGAATAAATATTAAAAGAATAAGTATAAATAAATACAATGCAGCTAAAATGCAAGGTAGTTTATGAGAGAGGACATTAGACATTGGGGGCATCAGGAAAGGCTTCATGTAAAATCTGGTACATCAGCCATATCTTGAGGGGGTAGGGATAGAGGGGGAGGGGGAGGGAGAGAGAGAGAGAGGGAGAGAGAGAGAGATTTTTTTATGAGGCCAAGGTGAAGAATAAGTACATTCCAGGCATGGAGCATGGTCAGTGAAAAGTACAGAGATGGAGTGTGCACAAAGGGAAATAATTGACCCTGTAATCCCTTCAAATTATGTTCTTTCATTGTTTCTTCCTTTCACAGTCAAACTCCTAAAAAAACACCATCTACATCCAGTGCATTCACTTCTATACCTCCCACTTAATTCTCATCCCCTGTCAGTTTGTCTCCCAATCCCATCACTCAACTGAAATTTATCTTTTCAAAGTTACCACTGGTGTCCTGAATCCTAACACAATGGATTTTCTCAGCTTCTTGACCTCTTTGACTTGTGAGATGTGTGATTGCCCTCTTCTCCCAGATACTCTGTTTTCCCTGTGTTTTTTGTGGCTCTACCATCTCCAAGTTCTTTTCCTGACTGACTGACTATTCTTCAAGTGTCTTTGCTGTGGCATCATCCACGTCATGACACATAAGGTCTCTGTTCTAGGTTTTCTTCTTCTCTACATATATTTTCTCTCTCAGCCATTTCATTATCTCCTTTCGGTTCAATGAATAGTTCTGCTTAGGTGTTTCTCAGATCTACATATGTGGCCTTCATCTTTCTCCCCATGTCTAACTTCACATCACTTAATACTGTCTGGACATCTCATAGGCTCTTTAAACTCAATGTGGCCAAAAGATAAGGCATGATCTTACTTCACCCCCTAATGTCGTCCTCATCATAATTTTCCTTTTTCTGTTGAGGACACCACCATCCTTCTTGTCACCCAGGTTCATAATCTGAGTCATCATCAACTCTTTACTCACCCTCACCTTCCATATCCAATTAGTTGCCAAATGTTGTTGATTCTACTTCACCACCTTTCAAACTGTTCTTCACTCATATACCCTAACCTTAGTTCAGTCCCTCTTCATCGCTTGCTTAGACTGTTGCACTAGCATCCTAATTGGTATCCCAGCATTTAATCTCTCTCCTTTCTGTCATTCACACAGCCACTAAACTGATATTCTTAAAGCAGAGGTATGATCATACCACTCCCCTGACCAAGAAGCTCCTATGTTTCCTTATTACCTCTAGGATAAAATATAAGGTCCTCTGACATTTAAGGTAGGACTATCACTTCCTTAGTTTGGGGCATTAAAATTAGGATTTTTTGGTTGCCATACTGATGCAGAATAAGCTTGGTTAGAAAGTAGCTCAAATGGAGATTTTAGTGTACTCTAAGCACATTAAGTTGATATGGGACCATTAATGGCCACCATTTGCTCTCTGCTACTCAACTAGTCATGAAGCTTACATCTCTCCATCTTGTCCACAAGAAGAGAATGCGAGACACAGTTAAATGCTTCGCTGAAATATAAGCATATTATGTCTAAGGCATTCCCCTGGTTCACCAACCTAGGAGCCCTGTCAAAAAAGGAAATGTGGTTAATCTGGCATGACTCATTCTTGGTGAATTTGATTTAGCAATTGAACAAGCATTTATTAAGTGTCTGGCACTAATGGTGGGCACTGATGAAGTCAGCCTACCTCTTTGTGATTAGCCCTTCTTTTTCTAGAGGTTAACTAACCATCCCATTAATATGGTCTAGAAAAGGGATTGGCAAACTGTGGCCCATGAGCCAAATCCATCAGGTTGTCAGTTTTTGTGTGGCCAGTAAGATAAAAATGGCTTTTACATTTTAAAATGAAGTTTTATTGGATTTAAAAATGTAAAAACCATTCTTAGCTCATAGACCATTAAAAAATGGGCAGCAGTCTGGATTTGGTTCTTGGGCTACAGTTTACTGACCCTTGGTTTACAATCTGCCTAGAACTGAAGTGAAACTTAGAGATAACCTAGACCCAAGATTTCCCCCTTAAATTTGCAGTCATTTTACAGGGCACGGAAGAGGATTTTTTCCTTATCATAAATAGCCTGCTTGTATATAATATCTGTACTTATATGTAATATTTGTAAGGCACTTAGCACAGTACCTGGCACACAGTGGGCACTATATAAATGCCTATTCCCTGCTTATTAACTTGTAAAACCCATAGAGTCCAATCAGAATTGAAAAGGGTAAATATGTTAAAGCTACCTCAGAGAATGGGAGGAAAATTCAGAGTTGATTACTCACAGGACATCTATTCAAAATTTAGGTTTGGTATGTAATGGTAAAAAACGATATGGCGATGAAATCATGTGACTCAGTTTCTTCTTGAAATAATTTTAGTTCCTCAGGAAAGAGAGACCTATAGACAAAGAAACTGAGCTATCTCCTAATTGCTAAAGAAGATTTAGAAATTCAGAAATTCATTTAATTCAGAAATGAATTAAATTTCAACAAGCATTTATTAAATTCTTTCCATGTGTCCAGAACTACAAGATACAGATACAGAAAAGCCCCTGCAGAGCTTATAATATAATTAAATGTAACCATTCTAATTTAGGGCAATGTTTTTTTTTTTAAACTGGACCTTTGATTTCACTGGTTCATGATTCCCAGTGAGGGAATTTCCTCCATCAGAGCACATCGACATTTCTCAGCAACATAGAATCTAAGATGGGTCCCACAGACAGAATGTGTCAGAGGCAAGACTTGGACCCAGGTATTCCTGATTCGGAGGCAAACTCTCACTCTGCTTCATCAGGGCTGCCTATGATGGCCCGTGTTTTATCATTCAATGATGCTATTTAAAAAAAACAAACAAACAACTGACTAATGACCATTACAATCCACAAACTAATTTTGCCTTGACTGCCCTCCTCCTCTGATGTTCATTGTGTTGTGGAGATGACTGGATTTTTGACAGTGGTCAGCAAAACACAAGCTCTGACAGATCCAGCCAAGGTGGAAAGGCTGGGTTTGGGTCTGTCTGCATGCCTAGCACATAGTAAATGCTTAACAAATGCTTCTTATCCATTATTCTTCCCTGAATACATGTATCCAAGTTCCGAAAGGTTCATAACAAGAACACAGGCCATCAACTGATGATATTTTTGGGGGGACACACTAACTGGTAAAGATGTAATGGGGTGTTGATCTACATTGAGGGTATCCCTCTGCTGTTGAAATAATGGATCTTTAGAAGTATGCTCATTTATATTCCTTTCTATATCACTAATGTCTGTTCCATCCTGTAAGTTCCTAGACTGAAGGCTGGGAATACATTTTAATGGTTAACCTTGTATGGTACCAGGTCCAAGTACTTCTTGTAGTCGTAGCTTTCATAAATAGTCCAAGGTGACTAGAGTGATTTTCATTTTAATTAGGAAAGGAACAATAGCATTCACACACGAAAAGGACAAAAAGAGAATTTTCCAAAATGAGTTAACATTCTATGAGTATTGTTTTCAAAGGGGTAGCCTTAGATAAAACTTAGGGTAGGTTAACTTGGAGGCTTGTAGCCCTTCTAAACAAAGACAGGCCATGTGGTATACAGGGAAAATTATGATTTGTAGTTATAGGACATGAATTTGAATCCTACCTGTTTCTTACTACTATAAGTGTGTGACCACGGGAAAGTACTGTAGTTCTCTGGGTCTGAGTTTCCTCATTTACGAAATGAAGGGATTGGCCCAGATGATTGTTAACTCTAAACCAGTAATGAACCTTTGATTTCTATATACCTTTTTAGTGCTTCTTATCATCTTTTATCACTTCTCCACCTTCCTAAATACTTAGAGGCAGCTAGATGGCACAATGGATAGAGCGCTGGGCCAGCAATGAGGAAGACCTGAGTTCAGGTCTTGCCTGAGACACCAGCTCTGGGCAAGTCACTTAACATATGCCTCCTATCTAATGTTGTTCTTGCCTCCGGTCTGATCTCCAGTCTCTGCTGGGAAGAAGAGTGGCACCCTTCATTTAATGATGAACACTTTCACATCCTTATTCTCATCTCCCTCAACTTTCCCACCCCAAAGTTTTGACCAAATACCATTCAGCCTTTCCACTGTGTCCTCTGGAATGGCTGGTTCCATAGGTATAAAACTTCCCTTCATCTCAAAACCATTCTTTTCCCACTCCTTCCATCTAGTAGTTCTTACTGAACCTTGGCTCCCACTCACCCACCCTCTGCCCCAGATTACACAGTCTCCTTGGCCACCCTTTCCAGTACTGGTTGCACCTTTACTTATTCTCCTAAGTTCACTGACTAAAGTCAGAGGATTGGACTACTCATTTCTCACCATTGCCACTACCAGGCTCTCCCTCTACTTTTACCACTGAGTCACCTCTCTTCCTTTGACATTAATACTATTCACGTCTACCACCCAATCAAAATCCTGGTAGCTGTTATCCGTAGACCTCAGGTCACTCCCCCTTCCTTCCTCAATGAGTTGGGTACATCGCTCATAATTTTTCTCCTCTCCCCAACTCCTGCCTTAATGGTAGGGGTCTTCAAAAAAGATACTGATTATCCATCAAACGCCCTAACCACTCAATTCCTTAATCTCCTTACCTCTCATGAGTTATTTCTCTACCCCACCTTGGCCAAACATGAAGATCTTGCTGTCGCTTACAAATATATCACCTCTTTGTTCAAGAATTCCAGTAAGAATTTCCCTTATCCAACCATAATCTATTGGCTTTTTATCTCTACCTCTGCATTCCCTAACAAAACCCTACTCTTTGTCCACACTGTAACCTCTAATCCCTTGACCCCCCAACTTTCTCCTAGGCTATCTCCCTGGAACTAGCCATTCTCTTCTCATGTCATCTTGATCCCTTCATGAACCAATTCAACTCTATAGTATCTCCCTCTCTTGAATCCCTAGGCCCCTTATCATATCACCAATAATGCCTAGCCAAGTTTCAGCCTTGGATCACTCCCATCATTTGCTGCATCTGTTCCTACACATGTGCTGCTGTATAAAGATGGAGGAAATTGCACAACCATTCTGATTGAGTCCACTACAAATGTATGTTACACAACCTCAACTGGGTGCTCACTGCTACCAGGCAATCCTACTATACTTCCCTAAACTCACTAAACCACTCTCCACATTGGCTCTTTCAAATGTTTTCTCCCTCAAACCTCCAATGGCTCCCCCTTTCCCCACTTTCTCAGCTGAGAACCTTGCCTCATATTTTACAGAAAAATTGAGGCCATTCACTTTGAACTCCCTCCTCTCTCCTTTTCTTCATCTATCACGCAGATGCCTTCTGCAACTATCTTCTCCTTTACCTCTATCTCACCTGATGAAGTAGCTTTACTCCTTACTGAGGCTAACCCCTCTACTTTTTTAAGTGATCCCATACAATCCTATCTTCTCCAACAGATTACCCCCTCTATCATCTCCACTCTTTTACTTATTTTCAATCTCTTTCTGTTTACTGGCTCATTCTCTACTGCTAATGAACATGAGTGTGGGAGGAAAGAAAATCTGGAACTCAAAATTATGTAGAACCGAGTGTTGTAAACTAAAAACAAAAAAACAAAAACAATGTAATGGGGAAAAAAACCCTCTCACTTGATTCTTCTAACCCCACTAAGAATCACCTTCTATCTCTTCTGCCTTTTGTAGATAAACTCCTTAAAAAGGCCATCTACAGAAAGTGACTGCACTTTCTATCCTCTCAGTCTCTTCTTAACCCCTTACAATCCAGCTTCTGATTGTATTGTTGCACCGAAACTGCTCTCTCCAAAGATACTAGTGTTCCCTCAGTTGCCAAATCCAATGAGGGACTAGCCTTTGATGCTATTGATCACTCCTCCTTGATTCTCTCTTCTCCTAGGTTTTCAAGATACCACTCTCTCCTGGTTCCCCTCCTGCCTCTCTGACCACTCCTTCTCTGCCTTCTTTGCTGGATTCTCTTTCCAGATCATGTCCTCTAATTGTAGGTGTCCCTCAGGGTTCTGGCCTGGGCTCTTCTCTGCTCCCTCTTTACTTCACCAGGCAATCTCATCAGCTCCCAAGGATTTAATGACCATCTTTATGCTAATGAGTCTTAAATCCATCTAACCTGCCCCCATCTCTCTGCTGACTTCCAATCTCAGGTCTCTAAATGCCTTTCCGAAACTTTGAACTCGTATTAAACTCTGGACATAGTAAACTCAACGTGTTCAAAATGGAATTCATTATCTTTCTCCCTAAACCATCCCCACCTTTCCCTAATACTATAGAGGGGTTCACAGTCCCTCAGAATCACAATGGAGGAGTTATTATGGGATTCTGACTATTTCTCACATCTCATAGCCAAGCTGTTGCCAGGGCCTGTTACTTTCACCTTTTCAACATCTCCGAATATGCCTCCTCTCTTTTGACACTACTGCCCCTCTAATAGAGGCCCTCATCATCTCACACCCGGACTACTGCAGTAGCCTGCTGGTGGGTCGGCCTACTTGGAGTCTCTCCTCACTCCAATCTAGACTCCTTTCAGCCACTCAAATGATTTTTCTAAAGTATAGGTCTGACCAATAAACTCCAGTGGCTCGCTATTGCCTCGAGGATCAAACACAAAATGTTCTGTTTGGCATTTCCAAGCCCTTTTAAACTTAGCCCCCTCCTTCCTGTCCAGTCTTCTTTACCTTTCTCTCCAACATGTAGTCTTTGATCCAGTGACACTGGCCTCCTGACCGTTCCATGAACAAGCGACTCCATCTCTCAGTTCTGGGCATTTTCTCTGGCTATTGCCCACACCTGGAATTCTCTACCTCCTCTGTTTCCACTGCTGACCAATCTGACTTCCTTTAAATCCCACATTCTACAGGAAGCCTTCTACAACTCCTTTTAATTCCAGTGTCTTCTATATGTCAATGATCTCTTATTTACCCTGTATGTAGCTTGCTTTGTACATATGTCTTTGCACGTTGTCTTTCCCATTAGATTGTAAACTCCGTGAGGGCAGGGACTGTCTTTTACCTCTTTTTGTAGCCCCCACACTAGCACAATGTCTTGCGCATAGTAGGGACCTGATAATGTTTGTTGACTGATTATTTGCTTCAGTTTCCTCAACTATAAAAAGACGATGTTAATTGCACCTACCTCCCAGCTTCTTGTGAGGACAAAATGTGATATTTGTAAAGTGCTTAGCATAGTGCCTGGCACATAGTAGGCTCTTAATTGCTCCTTCCCTTCTTATGTTATTCTTGGGTTGCCCAGAGCACTCTGCTGCAGAATCCTGTAAGCTTTTGCTTTTTGACTAGTTCTCTTCCCTTTAATCAAAGTGTCATTTTGTTTCTCGTTACTTTAGGGTCTCATACTTTGCTACTATACCAGTCTCAGCTAATGATTCAATCATTACTAGTGGCTTCATATTCCTCTTAAGTAATACTCTGCAGCTGAACAGGGGTCTTCTGGAAACATAAGGCTTTAGCTCCACGGAATGGTGATGATGCTAGGGATCACAGACTCGGGCTCATTGGAGGGCTTTTAACCCTAAAATCGCATCGCCTTGGGCTGCCTAGTCCACAGATACGTAGAGATAAAAGGCAACAACAGCAATGACAGACTTATTTAGTTTTTCAAATTTTCAAAAGCTGAAGTTTAAGAAAAAGAAGCAATTTAAGCTATTTTCACAATCCAGTACAAGAAGGGTGTACCTACGTCAGAAGGTCAACATTACATGAACTAGATTTAGAACTTTTCTCCTTGGGGAACTCTTCATTGGAAGGCAGCCACTATAGTTACAAGGTGATGCCTTAATCAAGAGGCTCTTTTGTAGCACACAGGAAGTTAGGAGACAAGAGCAGAGGGAGTAGATCAAGGCAAAGTTGAGTTACCATGAAGGAAATGAAGAAAAGAATGAGGAAGAGGCAACAGTGAGAACCAAGACTAGGTGAGACCAGAATCATTCCTGAATGAAGAAAAAGAAATATGAATTCACTGCAAGAGGAGAGTCAAAACTAATGGAGTTAAGAAAGCTAAATGGTCTGAAAAAAAGCAGGAAGATGATTTTGGCAGTGACACTTCAAATAGATGAGGGGAAAGAGACAGAGGAGAATACTGGTGAGGGGGAAAGGGTCCAGTGGATGGTCAATGATTTGAGAAATGAAGAAAAGGGATTCTTGAGATGACTGAAAAGAACAAGGAGAATTAGACTTGAAGTGAATGAAGGAAAAATAAGAAGATTTGAACATTACACTAAAATTGTGAGTTTGTGAAAGAGAAATGTAACCTGTCTGGAGTGGGAAGAGGACACCTGAGAGAAGAGATTTATGCCTTTTACCTACTGTAAAAGATAGTACAGATGGAATCAGATGACTTCTCTATTCTGGGATAGCATCACTCACCTAATCTTTCACGTTTGGAAACTTGATGTTACCATTGATGCTTCTGTCCTGGCCACTTTTCAATCAGTTACCAAGGGCTATAAATTTGGCCTCTGAAATATTTCGAGTTTACTTCCTAGTTTCTCTCCCCATTGCCAACAGTCAGATACAGGTCTGTAGCCAGAATGGCCTTTGTTTTCTTTGAATGACTCAGCTTACCTCATTGAGCCTCTGGACACTGTGGCTTGCTCTTCCGGGGCAGGAGGCCCAAGGAGCATTCCAGGGAAGCAGACAACTTCCTGTGTGAGGAGTCATGGGGCTGGCTGAGGGGAGGTGTTAACGGCTACGTTAGGGGGAGGGGCCAAGTCAAGAACCAATCGGCCCTGGTCGTTCAGGCGGTGCTTGATGATGTCAAAAACTCTATAAGAGGGGAGAGGACAGCTTGAAGATCCTCTCTCTTCCTTTTCCGGTTGGAGCCAGCGACAGTTACAACGACAGTTACAGAGGCAGTTACGACAGTTACGTCAGTTACAGCCACAGCCACAGACACAGCTGAAGCAGGAGCTGCCAGTAGCAGAGCTAACCTACGGGAGAAAGCTGAACAAAGACTTCAGGCCATTACAGCGACAGTTACAGCGACAGTTGGAGCCAGAGGCAGTTACAGAGGCAGTTACGACAGTTACGTCAGTTACAGCCACAGCCACAGACACAGCTGAAGCAGGAGCTGCCAGTAGCAGAGCTGACCTACGGGAGGAAGCTGAACAAAGACTTCAGTCCAGTGGGTAATCTTATTACCATAGAGGGGGAAACATGATTTTGCTTTACGCAATCATGCTTCTCTGTAGCCTCCTGGTTACTCTTTCAAGGCGTACTTATTGGGCCTGGAAGCTTTTGATCAATATATCAAAATGGGGTTGCTGGTTCATGGGTTGGTTACTGTGGAGCCTAAATAAATGTTTTGATTCTTCTGCCTTCTACTTTGAGAGTTTCTTATATCCGGCGGTTCCGAACCTTTCAGACATGTTTATGATCCTCTTTGAGATTATAAACTCTGCCCTCCTAATACATTTGGCGACCAGGATGGGATCGCTAGGTATAAGATCTCTATTTAGAAGCAGAACAATTCCAGAGGAAGAGATGAATATCCCAGGATGGGAGGATCCATTTTATTCCTCCCTAGCAAAAGAATTGGCTAAAAAGCTGGACCCTGTGAAAACTGGGAACCAAGGCTACGGAGAGGAGATCCTAGGGATTTGGAAAAGTGTTTACGAGAAGTTGGGATTCAGTCAGGGGCATCACTATCTAGGCAAAGCTGGATAGTGTTATCAGCCTACCGGCTAGTATACGAAAGATTGAGACTAAGTGAAAGACATGGGGGCACTCCTACCCCACAGGAAGAAGGGGAATCTCAGATAGCAGGAGACCAAACTGACTCAAATGAGAACTTTTCTATTAATGTGGCTAAGAGCAACAGGAGACCAAAAAAGCCCAGAGTGCATTTCAACCCAGCCCAGAAAGAGCCTGACTGCCTGCTTCGTCCTAGCCATGGTGGCAGAGGAAGTGAGTGGGGAGAGAATGAGACAATGTTAGGGGCTGAGGCACAAAACACTACTGGGGTTCAGGATGTGCCTCACACAGAGAATAGGAGATGGTTAAATGATCAGACAAGGGCTCGACCCATACAAAGGAGGAAGACAGAAACCCGAGGTGAAGATTCAGTTACAAGGGAAATTCAGGAAGATTTCTCACCGCAAGAGGTCACAGATATTTTGAGTAGATTCAGCCAAAGAATAGGAGAACCATTGATATCTTGGATGGTAAGACTCAGTGATCAAGGGGCCAGTGGAATATCAGTAGATGGGACAGACTGCATGAGATTCATAGGTATCAGCCATGATCCTCTAGTTCAACAAGCTTTTAGGGAACATCATCAGCAAGGAGATGGTGATAGCAGGACTACTCTGTTGGCATTAGCCGCTGTGGGATGCAATAAGAGATATGATACTGATTCTATGTGGCCCACTGAGCACAGACCCTGGTATTCACTTAGAGATTGTATCATGAGACTAAAGGAGGAGGTAATGAAGACTGCCATTATGATAGGAACTGCAGACAAATATTACAATGATCCAATGGGACTGCCTCATAGGAATTTAATAATTAGGACAGCTCCCCCTGCTTATAAACAACTAATTTTGAATTTATTACTTGGAGAAGTAGGGAGCCGTCTTACAACAGTGATAAATAAGATTTTACAGTTATATGACTTAGGTGACTGGGGAAGGGATAGATCTCCTCGAGAGAGAAGAGTGAATAACCAGCAAACTTGGCGCCAAAGGAGAGTAACAAGGAAAGAAATGTTTACTGCTTTATTGAGAGCAGGGGTAGGTTTTGAAATGATAGATGGAATTCCAACCAATGAATTATATAGAATGTACAGAGATAAAGGCCTTGATAACAGGAGAGATAGGGAAATCAGAACTGCTCCTGCAAATGCTACAGACGTTGAACCTTCATACCCAAGTGAATCACATGAAAGGGAATACTAGGGAACAGGCCGAGCCCCAGTCCAAATTAAGGAAATACACAGGCTGGATTGCAGACCTCACATTAACTTGACCATATATTGGAAAAATGGGTCAAGTACGGTAACTGAGGCATTAATAGATACTGGGGCCGAGGCCACCCTTATTTATGGAAATCCAGACAAGTTCAGCCATGGAACTCCTATTACCATCACAGGACTAGGAGGGACTGAAATATCAGCCAGACAAGTTAAATTAATGATGAAAATTGGACAGTTGCCCAAGAAAGAATATAGTGTGGTTATTGTGCCTATTCCTGAATACATCATTGGAATAGACATTTTGAAGGGTATGACCTTAAATTTACCTGAAGGGAAATACCAATTTGCTGTGAGGAAAATAGGCATTAATGCAGTCTTAGTGGGGAAAATCAAGATGGATCCAATCACTTTGCCCGAACCTTCTGAAGTAATTACTTTGAGGCAATATCGTGTGCCAGGTGGGCAAGATGAAATTGCCAACACTATAAGAGAATGTGTTGAGGCAGGAGTGTTAGTCCCTACAACTACTCAATGGAACAACCCTGTCTGGCCAGTCCGAAAGTCAGATGGAACATGGAGGATGACAGTAGATTATAGACAGCTGAACAAAGTGACTCCTCCCTTGTATGCTGCTGTCCCAGACACGGTTACTTTAATAGAGAGAATACAAAAACGTGAAGGGACTTGGTATGCAGTTATTGATTTGGCCAATGCCTTCTTTACAATCCCAATAGACCCCAAGCAATGGAATCAGTTTGCTTTTACTTGGCAAGGCCGACAGTATACATTTACACGCCTGCCGCAAGGATATATTCATAGCCCAACTATTTGCCACAGGATTGTAGCTGAACATTTGGATGAATTAAAGTTACCTGGTGTACAGCTTACACATTACATAGATGACATCATGATACAGGGAAAGAATATAAAGGAGGTGGAGGAGAGTTTAGTATTATTAATTGACCATATGAAAAGCAAAGGATGGGAAATCAACCCCGCAAAGGTTCAAGGGCCAGCTCAAACTGTAAAATTCTTGGGGATACAGTGGAATAGAGGACTGCGAGAAATTCTCCCACAAGCTCGACAAAAAATCCAGGATTTTCCCACCCCTACCAATAAGAAAGAGGCCCAAAAGTTCATAGGGCTGTTTGGTTATTGGAGACACCACATCCCACATTTGGGACAGATTTTAAAACCCTTGTATAAAGTCACCAGAAAGAAATATGAATTTGACTGGGGACTTGAACAAAGTAGAGCTTTTGAGGAAGCAAAGGCTGCTATTCAATTAGCTCTAGACTTATGGCCTATGCAAAATGGGCCAGTGGAGTTACAAGTGACTGTACAAGATGACTATGCAAATTGGAGTCTGTGGCAAAAACAACAAAGCCGAAGTGTACCTTTAGGCTTTTGGTCAAGGAAACTGCCCTCATCTGGAGTGCAATATACACCTTTTGAGAAGCAGCTGTTAGCTGCATATTGGGCTTTAGTAGAAACTGAGCAACTAACTCTGGGTCATGAAGTGGTATTAAGGCCTGGAATTCCAATTATGACTTGGGTAATGAGTACCCCAGCTTCTCACAGAATTGGACATGCACAAGAGGCAAGCATAATCAAATGGAAGTGGTATATTCAGGATAGGTCCAGAGCAGGCAAAAATGGAGTTTCTGCTCTACATGAATCTGTGGCGAACATTGATACTGAGAGCAATGAAAAGCCCCTTGAATCTAAGCAACAGATGGTACCATCCTTAGTGAAATGGAATAATGGATATGACGGACTAAATGAAGAACAGAAGAAACATGCTTGGTTTACTGATGGGACAGCAAAATATTTAGGACAGAAGAGACATTGGAAAGCAGTAGCCTATAACCCCTGTACAAGGAGAACTCTGGAAAGTTCTGGGATAGGTGGAAGTAGCCAATATGCTGAACTGATGGCAGTGCATCAGGCCATCAGAGCAGAGAAAGGAGGACAATGTCATATATTTACTGACTCGTGGGCGGTAGCTAATGGATTAGCTACGTGGATGCCTATATGGAGGAATCAGAATTGGGAGATTCATGGCAAACAAGTTTGGGGTAAAGAGTTATGGGAAAATATATGGGACATGTCTTTGGTTACAGATCTGTCAGTTTTTCATGTTGATGCTCATGCAACCCTGACCACACCAGAACGTGAGTACAATGCACATGCGGATCGATTAGCAAAGATTGCTACTGAATGTATTGTCCCTACTCCGACTCCAACTGATGACCCAGCCTTAGCAAGATGGGTCCACCAGACTGCTGGCCATTTAGGGGTCCAGGCCACCCATCGATGGGCACAGGATCGAGGTATCAGTATTTCTCATGCGTTGTTAAAACAAATAACAGAGGAGTGTTGTATATGTCAATTAGAAAAAGAACGAACTCTTCCTAGGATAGTTACTGGAGAAATAGCAAGGGGAAAAGTTCCAGCCCAAATTTGGCAGATAGATTATATTGGCCCACTACCCCAGGATAAAGGATGTAAATATGTATGTACGTGTGTTGACACCTATTCAGGTGTACTAGTGGCTTGTCCTTATAAAGACGCAACTCAGAAAAACACCTGTAAAACTCTAGATATTGTAAGTTTATATTATGGAACCCCAATGCAGATTCAAAGTGACAATGGGTCACATTTCAAGGGCAAAGAAGTGAAAAGATATTGTGTGTTGAATAATATAGAATGGATATATCATATTCCATATTACCCACAAGCATCTGGGCTAATTGAAAGAATGAATGGATTGTTGAAAGAACAGCTGAGAAAATTAAGCTCAAATAATTCATATCGACATTGGAAGGATAATTTGTCTATTGCCTCACGTAATTTGAATAATAGGCCCTTAGGGGGGAGTACACCTCTAGCCAGAATGATGACCCCAAATCTGCAGATCAGAGAACAGCAAACATGTGAGATCCAAAACACTGAATTTTGGACTGTGAGGGAAGATGTCCCACTACCAAGTCCAGGAACACCTGGTTCAGCAGGATATGATTTACATTGTATAGAGAATTTTAGGTTAAATAGGAAAGAGATAAGAAAAACCCCTACTGGAGTATGTATGAGAATCCCCAAGAATCATCTTGGACGGATATTACCTAAACCAGGATTAGCGGCTCAAGGAATACATGTATTGGCTGGAGTGATAGATTCTAATTATCAAAAAGAAATTGTTGTGACACTCCAGAATATGGGTAAAAAACCTGTACAATTTTGTAGAAATGATAGGATGGTTCAAGTCATTATTATCCCCTGTGAAAAAATACCCTTTGTGAAAACTGACCCTCCTCCCAAAATAACTACTAGAGGGGCAAAAGGGTCTTGCTCCATTGATAGAATAAAGTCAGGAGCTAAGGTATGGGTAAAACGGAAGCCAGATGATATTCCAAAGGCTGCAGAAGTTATAGCCCATGGGAAGGACAACACTGTAACAGTTGTCTATTCAGGGGAAAATAATTACCAAATCGTACCCCTGAACCATATATTTTACCGTGAATAGGTTATAATAATAGATTCACAGACTCCACAGGTATGGCTGATGCTGGTAAATGCCATAAGCCACTTGAAAAGAAACATTTCCCACCTGAGTTTGGCTCTGATGTTGGATCTTTGCATAACTGAAATCTCAACCAAACTTGAGATGATTTTATTTGAAGAATTATAGTCCATACTTGTCTATTCTTTTTGTCCTTTGTTTTGGCTAACCTTGTTGCTAGTTTTGTTTCCTTCAGGCTTAAGCACCCTGCACTTTCCGGTGACTGCCTAAGCATGTAGCATTCTTGGAATTCCTGCCAGCTTGTTAAAGAAATGACCTCTGGAACGGGACTTTTTGGGGGCAGGGCCATCTCTACATCCAATTTCAGCATGAAGAAGCTATGGAAAATGAGACCTTCACCCCTCACCCCAAGATTTTGAGCCCCAATCGTTCAAGGGGGGTGGAAATGATGATAGTGTTCTGTTTACTTATTTTGTGTTATCCTTGCTGTGTTGTTTTATTGTTATGATATTATTGATCCTATGTAATGGATACAAGGATTTAGGGGTGGACATTTGAATTATTAATAATTATTTTGGGGATGATTGATTGAAGAGATTATCTTGCTGGGACCTAGGGGTGGATCACATTTGAATCGTAAACCAATATTTAGGAATGTCACTGAATGATATGTTTTGCTTTATTGTGAATGATATGTTTTAGTTTCCTTTGTAATTGGATCACAATGTATGTTCTAGGATACATGGCTGATTAGATTATGTATCCTATAACAAGGGGTGGAGTGTAGCCAGAATGGCCTTTGTTTTCTTTGAATGACTCAGCTTACCTCATTGAGCCTCTGGACACTGTGGCTTGCTCTTCCGGGGCAGGAGGCCCAAGGAGCATTCCAGGGAAGCAGACAACTTCCTGTGTGAGGAGTCATGGGGCTGGCTGAGGGGAGGTGTTAACGGCTACGTTAGGGGGAGGGGCCAAGTCAAGAACCAATCGGCCCTGGTCGTTCAGGCGGTGCTTGATGATGTCAAAAACTCTATAAGAGGGGAGAGGACAGCTTGAAGATCCTCTCTCTTCCTTTTCCGGTTGGAGCCAGCGACAGTTACAACGACAGTTACAGAGGCAGTTACGACAGTTACGTCAGTTACAGCCACAGCCACAGACACAGCTGAAGCAGGAGCTGCCAGTAGCAGAGCTAACCTACGGGAGAAAGCTGAACAAAGACTTCAGGCCATTACAGCGACAGTTACAGCGACAGTTGGAGCCAGAGGCAGTTACAGAGGCAGTTACGACAGTTACGTCAGTTACAGCCACAGCCACAGACACAGCTGAAGCAGGAGCTGCCAGTAGCAGAGCTGACCTACGGGAGGAAGCTGAACAAAGACTTCAGTCCAGTGGGTAATCTTATTACCATAGAGGGGGAAACATGATTTTGCTTTACGCAATCATGCTTCTCTGTAGCCTCCTGGTTACTCTTTCAAGGCGTACTTATTGGGCCTGGAAGCTTTTGATCAATATATCAAAATGGGGTTGCTGGTTCATGGGTTGGTTACTGTGGAGCCTAAATAAATGTTTTGATTCTTCTGCCTTCTACTTTGAGAGTTTCTTATATCCGGCGGTTCCGAACCTTTCAGACATGTTTATGATCCTCTTTGAGATTATAAACTCTGCCCTCCTAATACAAGGTCCTCAGTATAGATCACTTGGGTTAAGGTAATAGCATCCTAATAAGTCTTCTTGCTTCCACTTTTTCTGTCTTCTAATCCATCCTTCCTACTACTGCCAGAGTAGTGTCCCTTATGCATAAAGACAATTCTGGTCATTCCTTTCCTTTACTCAAAAAACTTTAGTTTGGTCCTTGTGGCTTATAAAGTGAAATTCAAGGTGGGGCGGAGACAAGGTGGTAGCTGGAAAGCAGAGACTGGCTTAAGTTCTCCACCAGGTCCCTCCAAACACCTGTAAAAAATGGCTCTGAACAAATTCTGGAGCTGCAGAGCCCACAAAATAACAGAGGGAAGCCGGGCTCCAGCCCAGGAAAGCCTGGACGGTTGCGGGGAAGGGTCTAGCAGAATGGAGCACAACCCAGACTGGGCCGTGCCAGGACCAACCAGACCGGAAGCCAGGCTGGAACAGGTGGTAGGACTCTGAATCATTTAGCTGTGGCAGTTACCAGACTTCTCAACCCACAAACACCAAAGACAACAAAGAATTGCTAGAACAGAGTGAAAGGAGTCGGTGGTCGGTCGACCCCAACCCTGGGAGCGCAGAAGTGGTGCAGCTCTGGGGCTGCTTCCAGCTCCAGTTGCTTCCGGCCCCAGGCCCACCAGGTGGGAGGAATTAAGTGGCAGATCAGAGTGGGAGTGCAGAGCCTGCCTGGATCTGAGTCCCTGTTTGGGTTGGTGGTTCTTTGGGAAGGAGGAGCCCTAGTATGGCAGAGCTTGCTGTGGAGAAGTAGCTCTGAAAATAGCAGCACAAGACCCCTAAAGCTTGGGACAAAGCACTCTCTACTCTACAAGCAGTCATACCTTTCCAAAAAGCTCAAGGGTCAGGTAGTTGGCTGGGAACATGAATAGGCAGCGAAAATGGACCCAGACTCAGACTCACACTCTAGATTTCTTTTTTGGTGACAAAGAAGAGCAAAACATACAGACAGAAGAAGGCAACAAAGTCAAAGAGCCTACATCAAAAGCCTCCAATAAAAATATGAATTGGTCTCAGGCCATGGAAGAGCTCAAAAAGGATTTGGAAAAGCAAGTTAGAGAAGTAGAGGAAAAATTGGGAAGAGAAATGAGAAGGATGCAAGAAAATCATGAAAAATAAGTCAATGACTTGCTAAAGGAGACCCAAGAAAATACCGAAGAAAATAACACCTTAAAAAATAGACTAACTCAAGTAGCAAAAGAGCTCCAAAAAGCCAATGAGGAGAAGAATGCCTTGAAAGGCAGAATTAGCTAAATGGAAAAGGAGGTCCAAAAGACCACTGAAGAAAATACTACCTTAAAAATTAGATTGGAGCAAGTGGAAGCTAGTGACTTTATGAGAAATCAAGATATTATAAAACAGAATCAAAGGAATGAAAAAATGGAAGATAATGTGAAATATCTCATTGGAAAAACCACTGACCTCTGGAAAATGGATCCAGGAGATCTAATTTAAAAATTATTGGACTACCTGAAAGCCATGATAAAAAAAAAGCCTAGATATCATCTTTCAAGAAATTATCAAGGAAAATTGCCCTGATATTCTAGAGCCAGAGGGTAAAACAGAGATTGAAAGAATCCACCCCCTCATCTCTTGATAAAGATCCCGAAAAGAAAACTCCTAGGAATATTGTTGCCAAATTCCAGAATTCCCAGGTCAAGGAGAAAATACTGCAAGCAGCCAGAAAGAAACAATTCGAGTATTGTAGAAACACAATCAAGATAACACAACATCTAGCAGCTTCCACATTAAGGGACTGAAGGGCTTGGAATATGATATTTTGGAGGTCAAAGGACTTGGAATTTAAACCAAGAATCACCTACCCAGCAAAACTGAGGATCATGCTCCAAGGCAAAATATGGACTTTCAATAAAATAGAGGACTTTCAAGCTTTCTCAGTGAAAAGACCAGAGCTGAATAGAAAATATGACTTTCAAACACAAGAATCAAGAGAAGCATGAAAAGATAAACAAGAAAGAGAATTCATAAGGGACTTACTAAAGTTGAACTGTTTTGCTTATATTTCTGCATGGAAAGATGATGTGTGCAATTCATGAGACCTTTCTCAGTATTAGGGTAGTTGAAGGGAATATACATATACATAGACAGAGGGCACAGGATGAGTTGAATATGAAGGGATGATATCTAAAAAAAATGAAATAAAATTAAGGGATGAGAGAGGAATATATTGAGAGAGGGAGAAAGGGAGAGATAGAATGGGGTAAATTATCTCACACAAAAGTGGCAAGAAAAAGCAATTCATTGGAAGGGAAGAGGGGGCAGGTGAGGGGGAATGAGTGAATCTTGCTCTCATCGGATTTGACTTGAGGAGGGAATAACATACACACTCAATTGGGTATCTTACCCCATATGAAAGTAGGGGGAAGGGGATAAAAAAAGGGGACAATAGAAGGGAGGACAGATAGGGGGAAGAAGTAATCAAAAGCAAACACTTTTGAAAAGGGACAGGGTCAAGGGAGAAAACTGAATAAAGGTGGACGGGATAGGAGGGAGGGAACTATAGTTAGTCTTTCACAACATGACTATTTATGGGAGCGTTTTGCATAATGATACATGTGTGGCCTATGTTGAATTGCTTGCCTTCTTAGGGAGAGTGGGTGGGGAGGGAAGAGGGGAGACAATTTGGAACTCAAAGTTTTAAAAGCAGATGCTCAAAAAAAAAAGGTTGTTTTTGCGTGCAACAGGGAAATAAGATATACAGGCAATGGGGCTTAGAAATCTATCTTGCCCTACAAGAAAGTAAGGGGAAAAGGGATGGGGGGAGGGAAAGGGGGGTGATAGAAGGGAGGTCTGACTGGGGAATGGGGCAATCAGAATATATGCCATCTTGGAGTGAGGGGAGGGTAGAAGTGGGGAGAAAATTTGTAACTCAAAATCTTGTGAATATCAATGCTGAAAACTAAAAAATATCAAATAATAAAAAAAATCATTAAAAAAGTAAAGTGAAATTCAAACTCCTTTGCTTGATTTTCAAACTCTTGCACAACATGGCACCTACAGATTTCAGCTTGATCTCACATAAGAACAGAGCCATTGTCTACTGCTATTAGTAATAATAATAATAATAATAATACTGCACTAGCTGAAATTTATGTAGTGCTTTAAGGTATAAAAAACCACTTTAATATAGTAATTCATTTGGGAGAACAATCTTATAAGGCAGGGAAAAAAATCTATCATTGTCCCTAATTTGTAAATGGAGAAAATGAGGCTAAATGGATTTGGAGTCTGAAGATTCAATTCTATGTTCTGATGTTTACTAGTTATGTCATGTTGACTTAGTCACGTCACCCTTTAGGACCTCAGGGGCTCATTTATAAAACAAGGGAGCTCAACTCGAAGATGTCTATGGTCCCTCTTGGCTCTAATCCTAAAGCCTTTGCTGCCCTGAATTAAGCCTGAGGGCCCTCAAGATGTGGGATAAAGCAAAAGTGGGCACAGCTTCTATAACCACAGAAGGATGCTGTCAAATATGCATTTAAGGACAAGATAAAAGCTGAGTCTGGCTCCCCGGTGTCTACCTTGTCCTCCTACAGTTGCCCTCAATCCCAGTGACAGCAGCCTGCATGGAAGTGATGTTCTCGCTAGGTCAGAGAAACTCAACCTGCCTTCCACTCTACCCCACCCAGAACTAATTTGATCCTGTTCAGGTCCTAGGACCCATATCAGGCTAGGATTGCTCAAGCAACTGTCCAAACATGGTCATTAATGTGACTTTGGTGCTTGGTGACCTGATGTCCCCTCTGTCTTATGTCTTCTCTTCCACCAAGATCTTTATAATTGTTCTCTCTGAAGTTATCAATGGTTTCTTAATGGCCAACTATAACGGTCATTTCTCTTATCCTTTTTGGCCTCTGACGCATTTGGCAGTATTTATCATATTTTCCTCCTAGCCGTTGTCTCCTCTCCCAGTTTTAGAAACACTGATGTCTCTTGGTTGTTGGGCCATCGTCCATGTACCCCCTACTAACTGGGGATGTGCCCCCAAGGTTCTGTCCTAGTCCTATGCTCTTTTCTCACTGCACTTTCCTTTGGTAACTTCAACTGCTTCCATGGATTTAAGTATCACTTCTATGCAGATGACTTCCAGACCCATATACTCAGCCTTAATCTTTCTCCTGAGCTCCAGCCCTTTAACACTAACTGTCAATTAAACTGGATGTCACATAGGCATGGCAACATCAACATGCCCAAAATAACTCGCATTATCTTTACCCACAAGCCTACCACTCTTCTGAACTCTTTTGTTTCTGCTGTTCTGATCACCATCCATTTAGTCACTCAGGTTCTCAACCTTGGTGTCACAGTTGACTTCTCATTCTCATTTACCCCACATAACCAATTAGTTGCCAAATCTTGTGTTTACCCCTACAACACCTCCCACATCTGCCCCCTTCTCTCCACTGATACAAGCACAATCCTAGTTCAGGCCCTCATCGCCTCTCACCTAGACTATGACAATAGCCTTCCAAGTGGTCTTCTTGATTCAAGTCTCTACCCACTTCAATCCATCTTACATACTGCTGCCAATATGATTTTCCTAAAGCCCCAGTCAGATCATGCCATCTATCCCCCTATGACTTCTAGGATAAAATTTAACTCCTTTGTTTGACATTTAAATTCTCCACAACTGGATTTCCACCCCATTTTCCCAGCCTTACTAAATATCACTCCTCTTTTAGCATTTTTGCTGTTCTTATGTACAACACTCCAATTCCCTTCTCTGGGCCTTTGCATTACCTACAATGCTCTCCCTCCTCACTTTCAATTCTTAGACTTCCTAGTTTTCATTAAGTCTTAGCTCAAATACCACTTTCTGGCCGAGGCCTTTCCTGATCTCTCTTCCCACTCCACTCCCCACCTCCTCCTACCTTCCCTCCCAACATTGTCTTTTATCTGTCTTGTTTTGTATATACCTATATACATACGTGAGGCAACTAGGTAGATAGAGTACTGGGCCTAGAGTCAGGAAGACTCATCTTCCTAAGTTCAAATCTGGCCTCAGACACTAACTAGCTGTGTGACCCTGGGCAAGTCACTTCACCTTATTTATCTCAGTTTCCTCCTCTGTAAAATAAACTGGAGAAGGAAATGGCAAACTATTCTGGTATTTTTGCCAAGAAAACCCCAAATGGGATCACAAAAAGTCAGACAGGACTGAAAATGACTCAACAACATAGAAGTACATGTTGTCTTGCTCATTTTTATCCTTGTACTCCTTGAGTACAGAGAGTATTTTGCTTTTGTCTTTGTATCTCCAGAAAGTATTCCAAACCCTGGCACACAGAAAATGTTTATTAAATACTTGTTGAATGATTAAATAAACATTCTTTATCCATGTGGTCTTTGTTGTGTGGTCTAACTTTTTTAAATGGAAATAGAAAAAAAAAGCAAACTGATTTCACTATAAGGGCAGCAAAACTATCATAGTTTCGACTACCACCCATTTAGTCACATCACAGAAGGCAGAACTAGGGTGGTGACTGTGAGGGGAGAGAAAGGAACAAGTGAATACAAGAGAGGTAAGTTAGGAAAAGCAGATGGATTAGAACAAGTGCACCTGAAGGAAATCCTGCTGGAGGCAGCAAAACAGTGAGGGCACAGAGGAACCAATTCACAAGACGAAGGAAGGAAAGAAAGACATCAAAGACATGACAAAAAATCTTGGACCTCATTAAGACCCCCCAAAAGGTGATATGTCTACTTTCTTACCAACACAAAATTTTTATGAGAATAATTTTCATATGCATTGAGGTCAACCTTGATGAGGACACTAATATGAAACAGATGAGCTTTCACAATATTACACAATAGATGACATTCACCATCATGTGACTACCTGAAAGGTGTAAAAAATATAAAATCTCGCTGTACTTATTGTTTGATGATTATGGAGTATTTCACTCAATAGAACAAAGACCTTCCAATAAAGTGTCTCTTTTCCACACATCAAAAATAATTTTTATTTGTTGAAAGACATGAGAGAAATAGCCTTATCCGATGACTGATCAAAAACATTAAATGAGGTATAACATGGAAAAACTGTATGCACACCAAAGGTGTTGGTCTTTGATGGAGGTGAAAATTGAATGCTCATCAAAGGTAAAGGAGGAGATGCAGTTTACAGCCCCTGCTGAAGAGGATATCGCCAATGGATGGTGAGTTCCTTTAGATGCTTCTATTTGCAAATATAGTGCTGATTATATTAAGCCCTGGAACACCTCAGAGCTTCCTGGAAGAGATTTATAACCACAAAAATGGAAATGTCACATCCACCATTAAACTGTGAGCTCCATGAAGACAGGTAGCATGTCTTATCAAAGCTTTTTATCTCCCTTAGTGTCTCAACTAAAATATTGGTTTGCACACAGTAGGTACTTTTTAAAACGTTGTTGAATTTAATTGAGACTGAGGTTCAAGGAAAACTAGCCTGGTAAAAGATTAAAGGATGTCATAGTAATTAAAGTTTGATAATAAAGATCTGGCTTAGTGACAGTAGAAATGGAGAAGAAAAGATGTGATGAGGCAAAGTCAGAGAGGATTTAGCGAACTATATGATACTGGAATTGGAAGGGACTTCAGAGATAATCTAGCTCCCATTTTACAGAAAATTGAGGCCTAAAGAGGAAAAATAATTTGCCCCTAGGCAAAAAGCTAATTAGTTTTAGAGCTGGGGCTAAAATTGGGACTTCTGGACATTACCATTCTAGTATGCTTCTCTTCTTTTCACTTTTAGAATCTTTTGGACTTCTTTCTGAAAATTTGGGATTCTTTCTGTTTTTTTCTCAGATACTTCTCAAAATGGTGCATACAACTTTTGAGAGATATGCAGGAGAAAAGGAAAAAATTAGGTAACTAGGTGATTATCAGATTATATCTGCCACTGATTAGTGATACTGCCAAGCCCCCTTTTGCACTACATGGCCAGGTTTGTTATGATGTTGGATATCACAGCTCTATTGTGTCTCACCCCAGGATAGCGATATTTTCTACCTCTTTATTTCCTTCCTCTAGAAACCTTTGAAAAGCTTCCCCTTCATAAGCTTATGATTCTCTGTATAGTATTAAGCTATTTTTGTTCATGTTTTTAATTCTCATATCTACCATCTCTTTTTTTAAAAAATGTATTAGTTTCAGATCAAAATTGAAAAGTATAGAAAGAGATTAGATGAAAATCCATATTTTAATCCTACAATTGCCAATTTTCATGAAACTATGTTAATTAAATAAATTGAATCAGTTAGGTCCTCATTTACACATTTACTCCTTAATTATCATGATTATCTTTACTTTAAAATTCTGTATCAACTGGTAATGAGTCCAATAAAACCAAAAATATTGTGACATATCCATCTTGATATAAGAGAAAAATATGAAGAGTTCAAAGGAGTTTTTCTCTTATACTGTGTCTATACATGTAAAAGTGGAGATAGACACAATTATTCACGCAATTCAGGTCCTTGAGTATCCAGATAATTAAGGCAAAACATTTTTTAATCTTAAATTGTTCTCATAATTATAGATGTCAAAGACAGTTAAGGCAAGACAGTACCTCAGAAATCATCTATTCTAACATGCTTATTTTATAGCTGAGGAAACTGAGGCGTGAAGAGGTGAAGCGCCTTCCCTATTATCTAACTTCATTTAATTTTATGTATAAACATAGCCTTAGATGTCTTAGGTATTATTTGGCACTGCCTGTCAATTACCTTACACATAGTAGGCACATGATAAGTATTTGCTAAATTACATGGAATCACAAAAAAAAAGTTGGTGAATCATCAAACTTAAAATAAATTAGTAATTAAGTAACTGCTTGAATATTTAAATTTTATACAGTAAACAGCTATCCAATTTCAAATTATCTGCACATGGAGCTTCCATTAACTTTGAACAGAGCTCAGTTAGGGGAAGTAAAGGCATAAAAAACAGGCCAATATGATTGTCTACAACCACTACAAATTTTGTGTAGTTGAACAAAATGCCGATGTCTTATAATGCATTGTTTATATACCAAGAACCATAATATGGTATTCAGAGCTGAACTAGTGCCCTATTCAGCAGAACAATGTTGCATTATTTATCCCTATACCACAGATAGTGCTTAATGGGAAAAAAAAAGACAACCAATTTAATTTCAAACATGCCTTTTCTGTTTTTAAGTTAGAGGGATATTATTCCATAAAGGTAGAGGAGACAGAGATTGTAGCCTATAATGAAATACAGAAGAAACTTAACAGCTTTCCCTACTCAGGTAAACAAATAAATAAAGAAAAGATAAGTGAGTTTTAAAGGGGACGGGATAGCCTACAGGGTTGCCAGATTTAAGTATGTGTATGATTGGAGGCACATGATACTTGAGAGGATGGGCTAACTGTAGTCATTCAGACTCACTTGTACAATGGATGTACTTGTGTAGCACCTTGGGCTCTTCATATTTGACAAGGGCTCTTCTAACTGGAATTTGTCAATTCATCGTTTTAGACCAGCATCTGCCAGTTAATCTAACACTTTCATTAACCATTTCCCAAATTCTTCTTTAATTTTTTTTGGTTATATTTGAGTTCCAAGCTATTTCCCTCCCTCCTTCCCAACCCCACACTAAAGAAGGCTAACATTCGATTCCCATATTCTTCTAGCATCTTTCCAAAGTTGAGGAGATCATCCAGGTATACCCACAACTCTGGTTAGCATATGGTCCCCAACTATCTTCTTCTTAAACAACTGGAAAGTACCAGCTGCTCTGGAAATTCCTTGAGGCATATTCTAAAAGTGGCAGAATACTGCAAGGCACATGAAGTGTCTTCTTGTCTACTTCTGCCATTAGGATTTGCAAGACCAGTGCTGAAAACTACTAACTCCCTAGAAACCAATCTAAGGCATCTTGAATTCATTGTGTGGTGCACTGTGTCACTTTAGTTCTCTAGTTCAAAGTCCGGAAGCCTACACAGGCTAGTCCATATTTGTAGCAGAAGATGGCCCTACCTCTCTGGTGTAGCTCTGTTAGTGGTGCTTAGGCCTCGGGCTACTGTGATTTCTGTTCATATGGCCTAGAACATGTCTAGAAAAGAACAACCAGCATGCTCTCGAAAACATGCCATATTTGAACAATATTTATTCTGAATAAGAAAAGATAGAGGGATAAAAAGACTTTAGTATTTGAAGACCTGCGAAATGGGAGATTGACATTTGGTTAACCAAGCCTTAATCATTAAGTAATGGAGGAGTTACATTTCAGACTTTCATTGCCAAATAACTGTTAGAGGCAATAAAGAAAAAACTCTTTAGCTTAATTATAAAAAAATAAGTAAATCTAGGACTACTTTTTTGTGCATAAGAAATGAAAAAAAGATTAGAATTTGATATTTCAAAAGAATAAAGATTGGCTTGTACCCCAGAATAACATATCTTGTAAATATAAGCCTAATCACCAGTAAAACAAGATGGACTTTCAATAAAAGGGAGTCATTAGAATTCTTCTTCTAAAAGAAGTCAGAGTTGAACAGATCAACTGGTATGAAAATGTTAAATGAGAAAAAAGGTAAGTAAAGTTAACAAGAAAAGATTATATTCTCTCATGATTCTAAAGTTAAGACTACTGTTTTGTTTTGTTTTTTTTTAATTCTCACATTGACTGAGACCCAAAGAAAGATTATATAGGGACAAAAACAATCTATGGAGCTAAAGATTTAAGGGGTTAAAAAAAACTCAAGAGGTTAGAAGAACAAAAAAAATTGAATTAATATAACATAAATAAAAACCTACATTCCTTTATAAGGATGAACTGCTATTTAATCATGCATATCCCTTCTTGTATTTGTAAAATTAACTTATTTGAACCCAAGTATAAGACTTATACATTTATCTTCATTAAATTTCACCTTATCATATTCAGACTTTACAGATCTTCCTTTTGTATTCTGACTCTACCATCCAATATGTTAGCAATCCCTTCCAGCTTTGCAACCACGATGTCAGAAAAGGAAACAATAAAAATTCATAATGTCAAGAGATATAAACAAGAAGACAACATTATGCTTTACGGCACCATAGACAATGAATCAATAACCTTATCAAATAAATATGCACCAAATGGCATAGTATCTAAATTCACAAAGGAAAAGCTAACCAAATTACAAAAGAGAGACAGTAATACAATAATTTTAGGAGACTTTAGGATTTTTTGGATTTGGATAATTATGACAGAAAGATAAACAAAAAAAGCAAACAGTTAAATAGGATGTTAGAAAAATTATATTTTGAAGACATGATATCTTCTGAATGTGAATATTAAAGAACATACATATTTCTTAGAATCATATAGTACATTTACAAAAACTGATCATGCATTAGAGTACAAAGAAATGCTAAAGAAATATACAAAAGCAAAACTATTAATATCTTTTACCATAATGTAATACAAACAGTAATTAATAAAGAAGACATAAGCAAAAGATACAAGGGAAACCAAAAAACAGTACTTTGGATAGTGTGAAAAAGACCAAATCAGAGAAACAACTATTGGCTATAATTAGTCCAACTATTCTGGAAAACTTCTTGGAACTATGAGAGAAAAATCAACAATACCCCAAGGATGTCAAAAATAGAAAGATACATGACATATATCTCAAAACGTTCATAAAAACCCTTTTGTGAGAGCAAAAAAAAAAACTGGAAACAAAATGAATACCCACTGAATTGGGAGTGGCTGCATAAATTGGTATATGACTGTAATGTATATAACTATTGCACTTGAAGCAATGATGAATAAAAAGAAATCAGAGAAACATGGATAAAGTACCTGAAGTGACACATGCAAGCAGGACTAGGAGAATGAAATACACAATGACTATGCAAAGGACAGAGCATTGGGCCTGGAGTCAGGAAGACCTGAATTTAAATCCAGCCTCAGATTCTGCCCGGTTAGATAACCCTAGGCAAGTCATGTAACCTCTGCCTCATTATTCTCAGCTGTAAAATGAGGACAATAACACCACCTACCTCTCAATGAATCAAAAGAGATATTTGTAAAGCATTTAGCACAGCATCAGGTACACAGTAGGTACTATATAAATGCTCATTCCATCTCCTTCTCTACAAAAATATAATGAAAAACAGCACCAAAAGGCATTTGAACTCTGAACAATTTAAATGACATCTCATTCCTAAAGAGCAGATGATAAAGATACTCCTCCTACCTTGGGCACAAGATGGAAAATTATGGATTTGGAATTTTGTATATTTAAGTTTTTTGGTTGGTTTTGTTGAACTTTTTTGGTTACAAAGGACAGTTCAATGGAGGTTGGTGGGGGAAGGGCAGCAGCATTTGCCAGGAAATGACAACAGTATGCAGATAAAAGACTTATGTAAAGCTCAAATTTGCTTTCAAAGTACGTTTCTACCTATATTTTTATTTGATCTTCACAAGAAGCCTGTGAAGTAGGTAAAGCAAGTAGTGTTAGCCCAGTTGCTTTTTTTTCCAGTGGAGAAACTGGAACAGAGAGAAGCTAAGAAACTTGGAAAAAGCTGTCTACACACATTGTCTTCACTTCCTCTCCTTGCATTCCTCAGCCCTTTACAATCTGGCCACTGACCTCATAACTCAACCAAAATTGCTCTTCCCAGTGACCAGTGATCTCAACTGCCAATTTTTTTCCCATCTTACTCACTGTCACTTTTGCCTGTTACGTTTGACACCGTAGATCACCATGTTTTTCACGGATGCTCTCTCATCTCTGGGTTTCCAAGGTGTTATTCTATCCTGGTTTTCCTCCTAAACTGACTGCTCCTTCTCAGTCTTCATTTCTGGCTCAGCATCCATATCACACTTCCCTAAATGTGGGTGTTCCCAAGGCTCTAGCCTACGTCTTCTCTTCTTCCTCTATACTTTTCTTGGTAACCTTGTCAGTTCCCATGGGTTTAACTATTATGTCCATGCAGTTGACTCTTGGATCTACACATTCAGTCAGTCTTTCCCCTGAGCTTTAGTATATATCACCCTTTGCCTATTAGACATGTCCAACTGGATGTTCCCCAGACATGTCCAAAGCAGAACCATTTCCCCCCCAAACTCTCCCATCTTCCAAACTTCCCTGTTTCTAAGGTAACACCATCTTTTCATTCTCCCAGCTTCATAATACCAACATTATCCTCAACTCTTTATTCTCCTTCACCTCACATATCTGGTCATTTGTTAAATCTTGCCATTTTTACCTCTAAAACATCTCTTGCATCTTACTCCTTCTCTCCACTCCCACAGCTACTACCTTAGTTCAGGGCCTCCTACTCTATCATAGAGATTATTGTGACAGCCTCCAAATTGGTCTCCTTGCCTCTAGTCTCTCCCCACTCTAGTCCCTGCTGCCAAGGACATTTTCCTTAAATGCAAATCTGAACTTCTGACTCACTTCATCAACTACAGTGGCTGCCTATGATAAAACAGGCCTTTATGATAAAATATAAACTCCTCTCGTGAGCTTTTAAACTCTTTACAAACTGGCCCTCACTAATCTTTTCCACATCACTGGACATTACTTTCCATCCCACAATCTTCAATCCAGCCAAACAGGCTTTCACACATGATATTCCATCTTCTGTCTCCATTCCTATACATTGGCTGTCCCATATACCTAGAATGCCTCCACCTCATATCATCCCTCTCTCCGTTTAAGATATAGCTTAAGAACCTTCCTCTGCATCCAGATACCTCAAGCTGCCAGCATCCTCCCTTCTGAACTACCTTGTATCTAACTGTTCTGTATATATCTCTCTATATATACATACACATGTAGTTTCTCCCATAAGTTCCTTCTAAGCAGAGACTGTTACAATCTTTGTACTTGTATCCCCATTGCTCAGCACTTAGTAGGCACTTAATAAATGCTTAGGGTTGATCAGTTTGCCTCCCATAAAGGTTTTAGTTAGTGGTGGTAGCAAGGCTATAATCTAAGTCATGATTTCTACTAGATCATTGCTTTTACTGAAGCATGTTGTAAACAAGAAGAATTCAGTGCTTTTTCTAATCAATTTGCCATTTATATTGTTATGGTTTCTTAAAAGCTAGACACACAGGTGTGAATCTGCCATGCCAATCACTTGATAGACATCCTTCGTGTGACATGAATATTTTAACCTTCTCTTTGGCTACATTGCACTTTACTTATCATTTGATAAGCATTCACCTGATATAAAAGTATCCTGGTTCTACTTATGGTTGTTTTTCTCATCCACAGTATGTTAGGAAAAGAATAAATGAAAATATATTTTTTCTTTTAGAAAACATTAAAATTGTCTTCTTTCATTATTAAACCAAAGATTCTTTGATCAACAACATATGTTCACTAATAATTTTTGCCTAGCAAAATGTGCATGTTTTTAATGGGAGGTATTTAAAAATGCCTCAGTGAAGATTGGTTTAAAGAAAAACCCTGTTTTGGATTCATCTCAGCATCTATCAGGTGGCATTATTTTTCTACTAGCCTTTTACTCTATGCCTTACATTCGAAATAGCTTATGTCCAACCTATAATTATTTTCTTCTAATTAGAGTAATTCATGGTTAATTATTCAAAATGATTCCTCTTAAAAATCAAACCCATTTCTTGCCATGACATTTTTTAAACATAAGATACAAATAAAATATTCCCAGAATGCAAATTTCTGTCATAAGGGAATACACGTATTATTTTTCTTTAAATAGCATTTTAAAATCTTTCTATAGAGTAAAGGCCCCATTAATCTCTATTTTAATTTTTGTTGACCAGAAAAGGGTAAGTTCAGTTATGAATAAGTGACTGTAAATGTTTTTGAAAATTGGTGAGATCTAGTTACATAAATTGTGATAATAAGTAATTTAGTACCTACTAAAAGAAAATAGTAAAAAAAAAAAGATAAAATAAATTAATGAATGAGGTTAAATATTTTAGGAAATAAGTTAGTTTTAGATTAGCATTACCCAAGGACTTTTTTTCCTCTTTGTGAAATATATCTCTCACTATCTGGGTCCCCATCTCACTACTCTTTGCCCTAGGGTTAGAAGTATGCTAGAGCCAGCTTTTACCATCTCAAGACTGATTTTCAAAACTTTTCAGCGTGAACATTTACACCATGGAAATAAGAAAACACTATAAATCAGGGGAAATTTCTAGTCACTTGAGGGAGACTACAAATTAAAGGGCAAAAGGAATCTCTGTTCCTTAAACAGACTGAAGTCAGCTTGAAGACAAGTGAAACTGAGTTCTTCAGAGACTTATCCTAGAAGGCAAGAAATAGTGACCCTTCTCTCATTAGAATAGCCCACTCCTCCTGTATAAGGAGTTTTAAATAGAATCTTTGCTTGTGGGTAGTTAGTTCTGAAGGCAGCAAATTTCAAGGGATATCTTGTTATCTTTGGTCAAGAATAGGATATTAATTAAAGAAGGTAATTTAAGTTGGTAAACTATAGAAACAGAGAAAACAGAAGAAAAAAGAAGATAAACAGTGTGGAGGAGCCTAGAAACCTCCATAGCCTTTAAGTTTTTGTCTTAAAATAAATATAACTGAAATAGGAATTCCTACTAATTAGCTGTCTTTTCTATGGCACTTTGATACTTGTCCATAGTTTGATTTTCTTAATAAATAATATATGTGTGTGTGTGTGTAAGTATGTATATATGTATATATCTATCTATCTATCCATCCATCCATCTATCTATCTATCCCTCTATCTATACCTTTGCTGGAGTCGTACCCATTTGTGAATGCTACTTGGTAAAAACAACATCACCATCTAGTGGTACTTATAACAAATTGCAGGCACTGTCCCCACGGGGAGCAATAAAGTTCTAGAAGGGCAGTTTAAATAATTCAGCCTTTTACTGCCCCTGAAATGTCACAACTGGTGATGGAAATGTAATATGACTCCTTAGACCTAAAGTCATAGGTAATCAGAAAGAATGCTTGAAATCTACAGGTAACTAGGCAGAGGTATCTACCTACTGCTATGAGTTTACTTAGAGCTTTTTATATTTATTTTTGCAGTTTATTTTTTTTTCCTTCTAAAGGCCATTCCAGCTGTTTCCTATGAGATCTGAAACTCTTTCTCTTCACAATGAAGATTGCCTTTCTCCCTGTTATCTTCATGGGGAATTAAGGTCAGAGGGGGTATTCTTGAACCCCATATTTGAACCTCAGAGGCAGAGTAGTTTGAATGAAGGGGGTCCTTGTGGAACTTCATTTCAGTTATGTTTTAATAAAGTCTTATTTGTATTGACCTCTGGGGCATGATGGCATTCCTTAACTGATAGAATCCATGGGTTTTATTGTTTATGGAGGAGTTTTCATTTAATCATTAAATCAACTGTTGTTTTTGTGGGGTTTTTTAATGCATGCCTGGAAGCCTTTTAATAAACTTGAAATAATAAACAAAATGAATGTGACTTTCAGTATAGACACTTTTGTAACTGATATTTTTAACAACTCTGAATGAGTTTATTGCTATTTTTCCAAAAATAAAATGTATTCCTCTCCTTCCCTTACCCCCACACTCACCCCCTAGGAATAAAGTACTAATGAGAAGAGTTGGGCAGAAGAGAATTATAATTTACTATTACACTGTGAGAGGTTTCATAGTTGAAATGAAAAGCACTGCATGAATAATTTTTTTAGATCACTAAGTACCGGATCCTTGAACAGTTCATGAAAATTAAAGAAATCTATTTCTAACTTATCAAATATTTAATAACAACTTTATGGGGGGGGGGGTTGGGAAGGTAGAGAAAGAACTGTGATTCTGTCAGTTCAAGGAATTCTCAGTGTGGGTAAATCTGGTATAGAAACTCCCTTGAACTACAGAGATTTGCAAATTGTCTGCAACTGGCAGCATCAGAGCTGTCCAGAATACTGGGAAGTTAAATGACTTGTCCCAGGTCACACAGCATGCATTGGGGCAGAACTTGAACCCAGGCCTTCTACTACACCATGATCGTATTCTCTGTCTCACAACTTTTAAATAAATTATCAATAAGTGAAAAAGATTTTTTACAATTTTTAAATAGAAAGAATAGGCTATAAACAGTGTATTAACAAGGAATGGCAATGATAACTGGCATTTATATAATGCCTTTATGTTTGGGAGTCCCATTGCAAACATTTAATTTAGTTCACAGCTGCGAGGCAGGGACTACAAGGTATTATCTCCATTTTACAGAGAAGGAAATGGAATTTTAAGTTCATCTGGAATGTGCTGCATAGGAAATATTTCATTTTTCCAACTTATAAAACATTTTGTTCTCAATGCTGAGAGTTTGTGGTATTTTGGGTTGCGTAAAAGACTGTTGTTTTTATTGTTGAGCTGTTTTTCAGTCATGTCACACTTTGTGACCCCATTTGGGGTTTTCTTGGCAAAGATACTGGAGTGATTTGTCATTGTCCAGCTCATTTGACAGATGAGGAAACTAGAACAAACAGGGTTGAGTGACTTGCCCAGGGTCACACAGCTAGTAAGTGTCTCAGGAAGATGGGTCTCTAGTTACACAAAGAACAAGGAATAGAATTGAAACTGTATACGCTCATTAAAAATATAATATTTAATGACAGCTTTCAAAACATTAGATATCCTAAACATTCTGAACATCTTCCTGTCAGGGAGTCCTGGGTGGAGGTCTTATGGCTTAGGCAGTAAAATCAGATGCCCCAGAACCCTCTCTGCCCAAGGTCTGGTTTTGGAGGGCTCCTCTCCAGGAAAACTCACTGTCCTAGAGAGTTTGCTGCCACTCTGCTCTCACTCACTACAACTTACCAAGCCAGTGCCCATTTTTCCGATGTGAAGGATGGGTGTTCCAGCCCTAGCCCCCTTGGACTGGATTTGGAGGCCCTCCCTCTCACCACAGGAAACCATTGCTCTCTTACACTCCTTCCATCTTTTTGCGCTCATGGAAACCTGACTTCCCCAGAAGACACTGTGTCCTTGGCTGCCTTTGTGAGTACTGGGTATACCTTCTCTCATAGCCCTCTATGCATCAGGCCAGTAATGCTCCTCATTCACTCTTCTTAGACCCTCTCTCTGCCCCAATCACTCAGCAACATCTCTTTAAGGCTCATTGCACCCATCTTTAAAAAGCAAAACAAAACAAAACATTCACTAGACAACACCCCCGCCCCTCTCCCTCAGCTATCTTTCTCCCTTTCACTGTCAAGATCTTTGTTATCTACATTCACCACCTCTGCTTTTTCACCATGCATCCACCTCTGAACCCACCTGCAGTCCAGCTTCTTACCCTGCCACACGACTCTTTAAGTTCCCAGTGATCTCTTAATCTCTAAATCCAATGGCCTCTTCTCGCCCTCATCTTTCCTGATCTCTCTGCCTGACTTCCTGGATATTTCCCTTTCTTTTCAGTTGTTAATGGAATACTATTACCTAATCTTTCTCCTACCTGTCTGATCACTCCTCAGTCTTTTTTTCTGAATCATAATGTATATACTGCACCTTAAGAATGGGACTCTCTTAAAGCTCTGTCCTGAGCCCTTTTCTCTCTCTCAGTGACCTTAGCTCTTGTGGGTTCAATTGTCATCTTTATAAGGATGAATCCCAGACCTCATCTCTCTTTCTGGGTTACAGTCCCACCTGCTGGAAAGCTGCCCCTTGATGACCCACTGGCATCACAAAATCAACATGTCCAAAATGGAATGCATTATAATCTCTCCTATAGCTGTTCTGTTGTTTCAGTTGTGTCCTACTCTTCATGACCCCATTTGGGGTTTTTTTTGGCAAAGAACCTGGAGTGGTTTGCCATTTCCTTCTCCAGCTCATTTCACAGAAGAAGAAACTGAGGCAAACAGGGTTAAGTGACTTGTTCAGGGTCACACAGCTATTAAGTGTCTGAAGTTGGATTTTGAATCTTCCAGACTCTAGGTCCAGTGCTCTACTCACTATGCCACCTAGCTGTCTCCTCCCCTGAGCCTCTTCTCATCTTCTCTATATCCGTTGAAGATGCCATCATTCTTTCATTCATCCAAGTTTCACAATCTGGAAGTTATTCTCAGCTTTTTACTCTCCCTCATTCCACATATCCAATTGTTCGCCAAATCTTGTCCATTCTATTTGTCTAATACCTCCCATATGTCATTTTTCCACTCACAGAGCCATCATCATAGTCCAGGTTCTCATCAAATCTCACTGGAACTATTGTGACATTTTCCTAAATTGGTCATCTTGCTTCTAGTCCCTCTTCTCCTCCAATCCATCTCCCCACAAAGTTTATATCAGGAGTGGGAAACCTGTGGCATTGAGGCCTCAAGGCTCCTTGGGTGCCACCTTTTGACTGAGTCCAAAGTTTACAGAACAAATCCTTTTATTAAGGGGATTTGTTCTGTGAAGTTTGCATTCAGTCAAAGGGCTGCACTTGAGGACCAAGAGGGCCACATATGGCCTGGAGATCACAGGTTCCCCACCCCTGGTTTGAATCATCATCATCATCGTCATCGTCATCATCATCAAAAACAACAACAAGAAATATTTGTTAAGGGGTAAACACTTTTGAAGTGTACTTCCTTATGTTAGGCCATTTTAAAGTTCATACTCAGCAAGCCAATGAACAAAGTCAACTCCGTGGTCACACCTATCCCAGAATCTTGTATGATTTTAACATAAACACAGGACACATCCTGTTTGAAGATAGTCTTTAAGACTACATATTGTTCTACCAAGTCAAATTTAAAAAAAAAAATAAAAAAGCAACAGATATGAGATCTTGTATTCTCTTTACCACTTAGGCAATTGTGTGTGTGTGTGTATGTGTGTGTGTGTGTATGTGTGTGATTATGAAGAAGTGGTCTGCTGTGGAAAATCATCTGCAAAAGACTGCCTGTTTTCTTCTTATGGTTTTATGGAAGAGATTCTTGATAGATCATTTTCATAAAAAATGTATTAATGTGAGAAAGCAGGCAGGTGGGCTGTAGTTCCTTATATCTCCTCGGTTGCTGTTTCTCCTTTTGAGACTTTTGGAAGCTTTCACTTTTTTGAAATAGCTTCAAGGAAATTGTGTTGCCTCCAGCACAAATCTCTTCTGTAGTTAGTGCACGGTCAAGTCCAGATATTCTTCCCAGTTTCATCTTCTTAAGTGCTATTGCCACCTCCCCACGTGGTATAATGGGCACTGAGGTGACAAAGTCCAAATGAGGTTATTCCATATCATTACTAATGAAAACAGATTGCTATAGAAATGCCAGAAGATCTAATCCATTTTAAGCTAATTTGTTGTCTTCATTCCAAATTCATCTGCAAATGGTTTTAGGATGATCTGGTTTTGCTGGGTCTCATGCCAAGCTCCTTGCAGGCTTGTTTCCACTTCAACTGCTTTTCATAATCTTCTGTCATTCTTTTCCATAATGTTTTGCAAATGAGATTGCACTCTAAACTTGCACTGCCCTTGGCTGCCATGGCTCTGCTTGACAAAGAGATCAACTTTTTTTGCCAGCAGAGCTCATTTCTAGGCTCTTTTATCTTCATTGTTGGGTCAAAAGTTTTGCATCAGCTAAATTTCTCCAGGAAATGGTGATAACCAGAACCAGCATCTTTATTTTGCCCATTTTCAGAGTTAACTTACAGGTTATTTAAATAGGTTGTAGTACTAAAAATACACATGTTATTGTCTTCTCATCTCTAAATTTTCTTCTCATTTGGCATGGACTTTGATTTTTGCTCTAATCAGTTGATGAAATGGACTGCACGCAAACAGCTGATTCTGAAATGACTCCCCCATCAGTAACCAGTCATTTCTTATCCAGGATAGAGTTAATCTCTGTTTCTCTGTCTCTGTCTCTGTCTCTCTCTCTTCTTCTCTCTCTGTCTGTGTTTCACATCCAGTACTTTCAGACTTCTTTCCTTTAGAAAATATTAGTGAAAAGCAGCCAAGAGATCCCTGTTTAATATGCAAATCTTTGGCCTTTTTATTTCTTCATGCTGAGCCACCTTTTCCATCATGGCTTTCACCAACCTTCCCTTTGCTTGCCTTTGCATCATAATAGTCATTGGGTGTATACATTGACTTAGACTAGAGGATCTTTCCAAATCCTTTAAAGATTTTCTCTACCTATTCATCTGACATTGATGCATAAACTGCAACTATCTTCACTTCGGTCTGTTTGTTTGCATTTATTATTATCAATATTGTAAGGCTAGATGATTAACATGAAATGTTTCCTGTTGTCTTTTAATGTACAATGAAATCAACTCCTCCAGTTCTTGATTCTCCATTCCAACATGAACCTGTGATTTAGGTAACCCTGCTTTTAGCCTCTTTATCATCTTGAGACCAACCTTCCATTGATAAGCCTTTGTACTTATGCTAGTTCTCAGATAATTGGCACCATCTATTACTGGGACTATACTTGAAGCTTTGCCATCTTGGCAGAACCTGGCACCACCTGGCACAGACTTTAGTTCCCAAGGTTACCTGATTCAAGTCATGATGAGACATCAGAGTAGGAGGGGAGATAAAGTGGAAATTGGAGAAAACAACAACAATCCTGCATTATATAAGCAAAACAAAGTGAGAAAGAAATATTATCTACCACCTGAGAATCCAGGAGAGCTCCATAAATTACAAATCTCAAGAAATACCAACAACATTTTTTCAAGTCTTTGCCATAATTACCATCTCTTGCCATCTTTATTGACATTTGCCAATGGAAGACCTCCTTTTCACCCAGACTACAAGCTTAGATAGCCAAATGACTACATATGACTTCAAATGACCACTTGTCCATTTACTCAAGGAAAATAACATTTTTCTCCCAGAACAACTCTACCAATGTCTTTTTAAAGAATCATATAATTTTAGAGGGGCAGCTAGGTGGCGCAGTGAGTAGAGCACCGGCCCTGGAGTCAGGAGGACCTAAGTTCAAATCCGGCCTCAGACACTTGATACATGTACTAGCTGTGTGACCTTGGGCAAGTCACTTAACCCCAATTGCCCTGCCTTCTCCCTCTCAATAAATAAATAAATAAAAAGAATCATATAATTTTAGAACTGCAGGGGAGCTTAGGGGACATCTAGCCCAACTCAAAACTGAAAAAGAATCCCCAATACGACTGACCCAATAATTGGTTATCTAGCCCTCACTTGAAGATCTCCAATGATGAAGAGCCCACTACCTCCTGAGGCAAACCATTCCAATTCTGGATAGCTCTGCTAGGAACTTTGTCTTTACATGAAGCCTAAATTTGCCTCATTACATTTCCTGCCTACTGTTCCCAGTGTTGCCTCTTTTGGTGCAGGTGACAGCCCTTTAAATGCTCTTCCAAGCCACTCTCCAATATCTAAACATCTTGAGTTCCTCCAACTAAATCTCCCACGCCAGCAATTCAAGATCCTTCACCATTCTCTGTCAGGTGCTTTCCAAATTATTATTTTTCCTAATATATGCCACCTAGAATTGAATGTAATATTTGGCATGTGGATGGGCTACGTTCAATGGAACTCTCATCTCCTTATTCATGAAAGATTTTACTACCTCCATGGTGAAGGTAAGTTGACTAAAATTTAGGTAGGCTTATGATATTTTGGTTCTTGTTTACAAGTGTATTATACTACTTGTATTATAAAATTTTCCCCTACTCATTTCTTGCAAGGTGATAAATATTTACCTCTACTTAATTTTTCTCATTCTGTCCATTATTCCCCTTGTCATGCAGATTCAAAATCTTAGAACCATTTTTAATACTTTTCATATTCCTCATTCTTCTTTCAGTTCTCCATTCTTCTCTCAATTCCTCATTCTTTCCTTGCCAATTTTTCCTTTATAATACCTCTCACATTTATTCCTTTCTATTCCTACTGCTGTCAACTTTGTTCAATCTAGACTACAATAGCCATAAAACTGTTTCCCTTGCATCATTCTCTCTCTTCTCCAATCACACAAGTGGTATGCTTTCTCCGAAAATACCACTCTCATCATGTCACTACCCTCTTCAAAAGCCTTGTCTCCATTGCCAATAGTTAATAAAGAACAACTTCTTTAACTTGGTATTCAAAGATTTCCACAATCTGTCTCCAGCCTATCTTTAGAACCTTGCCTTCTACTACAGGGCAACACAAATCCTCTGTTTCAGCCCAGCTGGCCCACTCATTATCCCCTGAGTACACCATGTATATTCCTTTACCCACACAGTAGTCACTAGCTTCCCTCTTTCATCTCTACTAATCTCAGTCATGCCACATGAGGCCTTTCCTGATGTCCCTCAAAACTAATGCCTTCCCTTCCTTCATCTTTTATCTATTTCATGTGTAGTTGATATACACTTGCATATGTACAAGTTGTCTCCCTTGACAGAATTTAAGTTACCTGAAATCAAGGACTATTTTATTTTATTTTATTTTTTTTATGCCTAGCACAGTGCTTGGCAAACAGTAAGTCCCTAATAAATGTTTGTCGATTGAAGCTGAGGTAGCCAGAAGGCAGCCAGGACAATAATTCCCAGGACCACAATAACCTCTTTCACATTCTGGAGCCACCTGAAGGTAGCAGATAAAGCCAGGGAAAAGCAGAACTTTTATGTTGGTATTTGTAAGATTGGCCCATTTTGCAGAGGCACAGGCAAAGCTTATTCTCTTGGCAGGAGAGAGAGCCAGGTAAAACATTTTCATGGTGGGGGGGGGGGGTCTCTTGTTGTCCAGTGTGCTAAGCCCTATGCTAAGTGTTAGGGAGATAAATAAAGAAAAAAAAACATGGTCCCTATCCTCATTGAGCTCATATAATAAAGTGAGGGAAACATGCAACTAGATATATGTACGCACACACACACACAAGCACACACACACACACACACACACACTGACTCACAGCAGATGGAATCAAAGGGAAGGCACCAGAAGCTGTGGTAGGTGAGGTTATCGTTTTATCAAGTTCTTTAGAGTATGTCCTTGGCAATTTGATCACATGAAAAGTGTAAATTTATTTCTGTAGCATTGTTATTTTAATTATGGGGAAGCAATAAAGGCCTCTTATAGAAAGCAGGATTTAAGCTGAGTCTTGAAAGAAGCCAACAGATAGAGAAGAAGAGGTAGAACATTCCAGGCATGGAATAATACTCTAGGTTTGAGGTGATTGTGATATGGCCATATGAGCAGAGAAGTGGGTGTACATATGAAAGCCGTGAAGGTGGAAATGACAAGGCTTGGTAACATACTACATATATGGAGTGAGTGTAAAGCGGACTGAGGGATGATGCTGAGATTGAGAGAGCCTGGGTGACTGGGAGGATGGTGGTGCCCTCAGTAGTAGCTCATTGAGAAGAGGGGAGAGCAGTACATAGGAAAGAGAAGATTAGTTTTGCACATGTCGAGTTTAGTGGAGTATGAGGTATCCAGTTGGAGATGTGCAAAAGATAGTGATGAGAGTCTGGAGCTCAGGAGAGAAGTTAGAGTTCAATATATAGTCCTGAGAATCTTCTGCATACAGGTAATAATTGAAACCAGGGAGCTGATGAAATTGCCAAGTGAGAAAATTTAGAAGAGAGATGGCCCAGGACAAAGGGTAGACACCCATGGTTAGGAGGCATGATTTGGATGAAAAGCCAGAACAGAGATCTTGAGCATAGAAAATACTGAAGCATTGAACCAGGTTGACTATGTTCTACAAGGTCAGTGACAGTTGTATCCTGGACAATACCTTCTGAGTTCTTCCTTATTATCTTGACTGCGCTTGTATGTCTGAGGACAAAACATGAGAGCATGAGCTAGATATGTCTTCTATTTCTTTGATGTAAGAGCCTACATAGTAAAACAGTAAACTCATGACTTGGATAAGTGGGCATGAAGTTGAAACTAATCTATTGATAATAAGCAATCTTCAAACAGGAAATTTGTGTTCTCTGTATACTGAATCATCTGAACATTTCTAATACCTATTACAGTCAATGCATTCATAATGTAGGAAGTGGCCAATAAAAGTTATTTTTATTAATTCCTGAATGTTATAGGACACTGAAAATTTTTGTAAATGTAATCATTTCTAGTTTTATTTGTCAATGTTTTTAAAAACTTTGCCACGCCCATGGGAGACAAACATCAGTTCAGGAATTTATGGATATCAAAAGCGTTACTATAGGTAACAACCAAATTAACTTTCTAATATATTCATTTGTTTGTAATAGTATTAGTGACATTATCACCTACATTTTTTGAATAACAGAAATGCCTCTAACAAAATTTTCTCTTCTATAAAATGAGAAAAGAAATATAAATTTTAAAATCACTTTAAAATACATAGCACTCTAAGATGCTTATTAATGATGATAATAATAATGAAATATTACCATTTATTAGGCAAGGAATTACTGTCTCAGATTATGAGAACACTGAAAGACAATATGCTTTGAGTTCAATAATGTTCTCCTTTTTTCTAATATAATGAAGCTATATAACCTAGTTAAATATTTTGTTAAAATGGAAGGAAAAATGATTACTATTAGTTTAAGATGAAAATTATATCTTGAGATAACTAGAATTGATACTTTTAAGAGGAAATTTTAAACTTTAAGTATCATGAGTAGATTTTATACAAAGAAATAGAGAGAACATTATTTTTCTAACTGGTAGTTCCTGACTTACCCTATATTTGTTATGTATTCTAGACAATACATTTTAATCAACTCTTGGTTTAAGTGGAAAAGAAGGAAGTAACGGCTATTCCTTTAAAAACATATTCCCTCACATTAGTATTACTCTTTCAAAATGAAAGCATATCTACCCCAGAAACCATCTGAATCTACAGTTTATATTACTGGTAGTCAGTAGCACATAAGGGACTCTGAGTTGGCCAACTGAAATATCCATACCTCTATGTGACCAAACTTGGACTTGGCACTCAAATTGGTGAAAGATCTGAGTTTGAAAAGGTGAATCCAGCCTTCAGTATGTATGAGAAATGGACCTTCTATAGTTTTGTTCATGGATAGGTTGCGCATTTTTTGAGACTTTCAATGAGGCTCCTAAGGTAGGGCATTCTTAAAATTAAACATGGCATCTCTTTCCCACTGCCTTCCCCTAATTCTTTGTTTTACTGTTTATGTGCTTGAAACCATCCCACGCAATGGCATTTCATTAAAATGAAGAAATTAAAGGTAGATATGAAATAGTTCTAAGCTATACCTGATATCAATTGGCTACCATGTCCATCTCCCTGCTCGACTCACCCACCCATCTCTTTGCCTGTATACGCTGATGGAAACTTCTGCATTAGAAATTACTTTGGAGCCTACAAAAAGGAAATACACAAAGTTGAGTTCTATTTATCTAAAACATATCAATATGAAGTATGCCATCCTGCATTCCCCAAGACTGCTAAATCAATCAAATGCATGCACCTATGCCTTAAGGAAAAAGCTAATTGTTTAAACTGCCCTTTATATTTACAATTCTTAATTACTTTGCTTTGCCAAAAATAAAGGTCATTAAAATCATGTGGAAGCTTGACTTAAATTTCAGAACTAACCTACAAGTTGTACCATCTTTAACTATGTTCCATTTAACACATTTAATAGATGTAAAAGCTCACAAGTGATGATATAAAGGATAATTTACGCTTGCAATGCATTTTTGTCCAATTAATAGATTGCCTGCGTGTTGCATATTTTGCATGACAAAAGAGCAGAATATTAAACTGCCATTCATAATGAAAATGCACTTTGCAAATTAAAAGTGCCGAAACAGAAATTTTTCACCCTGTTTAGGAAATAAACAGTCCTTAACCAATTAAACTGCATTGTAATAATTCTATGATTTATTGCAAGTTGTTTAACTTTCAAAACTCGGCTAACCCATATTAAGGTCACAATCCATCATGTCTTGCTTGGAAAGCCAGCAAATAATGGCTGTTGTATTAGCTGCTTTTGATGATAGTATGAAAGAAGTATTAGCACTTGTCAACAAAACTGCTTACAACCTAACATTAGCATGCATGGGCTGGTGCACCTATTTATTATTCTGGCAGCTTCACACATATTGTTACAAGCTTATAAAACATTTTGTCGGGTGGAAACCAAATGTACACTGTTTGGTTTTCTGATAGACTGGCAGCGTAAATGTCTGGGCTGACTTAGTTTAGTTTAAGTGTAAATAGAGACACAAATTCTTCAACCTGTTCTCTTATTGATACTGAAAAGTGCTGAATTATTCAGCATCCAACTCTTCTGTTTGTGTCTATCACAGTTATCAATTACCCATCAGTCTTCTTGTCAAAACAGAATGGATTAATCTGGCTGAAAACAAGACAAATAAATGGATACTTTAACAGGGGTACAGGGTTGCCAGACTGTCAAAGGGAAATCCAGGCAGTGACATTTGCCGTCAAAAATGGGATATCTGGCTTAAGTGAGCAAATGATTCCCCTTTACGAGCCAAGAATGCACTTAGCTTACCGTAAGTAAATTAATCTGCCTCCTTTGACTACTAATGCGCTATCATCGTGATAATAGTCACTGCAAGTTCTTTTTGTTACACTGCCGAAATTCCTTCATGCCTTAATACTTTTGTCTATAGTTTTTTTTTTAAAAGGCAATACAGATACATACAGATATTTTATCTTGGTAAATAGAGAGAATTGCATGGCAAAGAAACGAAGCCATTTAAAATGAAGTCATTGCTAAGAGTTTTGTGCCACTTCATAGACTTCAGCTGATGTGATACCAAGTAACTCTTTGCACAGATGGCTAGTGGAATCCGTCCAGCATCTGCAAGGTCCATCCCTGTTTTCTTTCCCAAACATTTTATTTGGAAATCTTGTTTGGCAGACTTCCTGAGACTATGCATGGCTGTTCAAAGTACATGTTTCCAAGCTATCTCATTTGGCCCTTCAATATAAAAAGCCAGTGAAGTGCCTCCTAATTTGGCACCAAAATTGCAGCCACAGACTGGAGTGAGTTTTGGGTTCCTAGCCAAAAAATGTACAAGAATTTTATCGCTGTTGCCTCTATGCTGGACTGTTTTACATAATCATCACTCACATCTGGAGCCATCAGAGCATGACAGAAGCAGAGACCAAGTGCCTTTATAAATTGACAGATTAACCTTTGCCAAAACTCCTCTTTGCATATCTCTTATTCCATAAATCGAGTGTTTTAACTTTTGTAGACATTGCACATATTTAAATCAAAGAGGGTGAGCTTTGTAAGGACAGGTAGATTCTGGAGAACTGTACCATTCTCTGGCTGGCAGATGAACCTCTCATTCCATCAAACATTTATAGTCCCTTTCATTCCATCAAACTTAACAGTTAATTCAAGGTTCTATGAACAGCCATCTTCAAAATAAATCACCTCTGTTGCAGTTCACTGTATATAGAAACTCTATAAGCATTAAAAAAAAAACCCAAACCTCCACAACTTTTTATGTTTGAGGACATCTAAAAAGGTCACACTGATTACTAAGTCCCAAGCTCAACTTCCACATTTCTCTTAAAGATATTGTTAGACTGAAAACTTTAAATGTCATATTCACATAACATTACCGAGAATTTTTCTACAGTGTATGTGCATCTAACGTACAGGGATGTCAAGAATAATCAGAAGCACGCTTATTTGTCTAGGCAAAGCTCACTTTACCTACAGTATTGTCACTCAGAATATAGTCTAAAGAATACTAGAGTGGAGACAGCTTTTCAAAATGTTTCTGGGGTAGCTAGGTGGTGCAGTGAATAGAGCACCAGCCCTGGAGTCAGGAGGGCCTGAGTTCAAATCCGGCTTCAGATACTTGACACTTGCTAGCTACTAGCTGTGGGACCTTGGGCAAGTCACTGTACCCCAATTGCCTTGCCTTCACCCCTCCAAAAAGTGTTTCCCATACTAAGGTCTGATTGGAAGGAAGGGAACATTTTATGGCTTTATTCTGCTGATTAGTTTTCAACCTGGTCTCTCTGTTTTCAAATACACAACAGGAATTTGATACCAATACTTTAGTTATTTTGGTGCACTTTCATCTTCATTAGAAGTTACTTACATAGTAAGTCAATACAACTTTCCATTCTACAAATAGGTCTTCTTTTCTTTTTACAAAGGATACAATCTGAGTTTGATTAATTCTCTTGGAACTTAGAAACCAGGTTAGCTGACAGACATTTTATACTGGTAATGCGCTTAGCAGTTTTCATTCTTTCTGAAGATCTCACTAAAGTAACCCTACTAATAGTCTTCTGGTAGGTCAACAACTAGTATGGGAGTATGTCAGGCAGGCACTGAAAGGGTTGCTTGATGAGCTGGAATAATGAAGGTGCCAATGTGCTGCTTTTCCCTATTGATTATATGGTTTTAGAAATGTGCATACATGCTATGTTTGTGAGATAGATGTATATATAAACACATATGCAAAGAGGTACATACAAGTATGTACATAAATACACATGGATGTATAGATATGTATATTATATGTACGTATATAGTCAGACCCAGTCAATACATATAATTTTGCTGAACTTAAAAAAACAACTTTATTACAAGGAAAGTTTCAATGGATGGGCTAAAGGTGGGGAAGGATATTCTTAGGAAAAAAAAATGTGATACAAAAAGGCATCAAGGAAAATATTTTTTTTTAAATTAAAACTCCTCTGTCCAGCATTCAAGGTCCTCCATAATTTGTCTTTGTCTTGCCTATTCAACCTTATTTCCCACTATTCTAAAACATGAACCTTCCACTCTAGTTAGGGTGATCTCATTTACGCTACAGAACATATTATGGTTATTCCTGCCTTGGTGCTTTCATTCATATGGTCTCTCCAATCTAGACTACTCTTCCCTCCAACCTCCACCTATCCAAATTCTCCCCAAAGGCTAAAAGTTTCTTCAAGGAGCAATGTAAAAGTTCCACCTCTTCAAGAAGGCCTTTCTTGACCACTTTGGCTGGTACTGACATCTGCAAACTCCCAGAGAAGCGGTTCTCAAACTTTTTGTTCCTAGGACCACTTTAAATTCTTAAAAATTACAGAAGATGCCACTGCTCAAAGATCTTTTGTTTATGTGTGTCATAGTTATTGATATTTATTTATTGATAGAAAACATCTGAATATTATTATGAAAATCTCTTTGCTCTTGTGAATCTCTCGAAAGGGTCCCCTGGACCACACTTTGAGAACTGTTGTCCTAGAGAATTTTGAATATATGGAGGACTGAATACTATCTTGTCTGATTTACCATCTGTTCCAGGTGTGTATGCTAACTTTCCTTAAATATGATAATGTTTACTTTCAACTTTAATTTATTTAACAAACATATGCTTGGTGCTAGTGAAGATACAAAGTTTAGGTAAGATATTGTCCATACCCTCAATGAGCCAACACTCTGTAAGGAGACAGGATGCATGCACACATACACATATACGCACATACACACACACACACTCATGCTGACTATATGATCATCCTTCATTAAATTATAAACTCCTTGACAATGGGGAACATGCCTAGCTTATCATTTATAAACCTTCCACAGTACAATGTTTGACATTGTGTAGCTACCAAAACATACTGGTTGCTATTTCTGATGAATATTTAAAGTTATAATTCAAATGAAAAATGGTTCTCCCCTCCACCTAAGTTGAGGAAAATGAAGGCCAAAGGTTATGGAGTAATACACCCAAGAAAAGGAAGCAACAAAGTAGAACTATAGAAATAATTTCTTGATTCCCATTTTCTTTATTCGGAAAATCAATTCCAAGTCAGTAAAGCAAGAGAGCTAATGATTTTTTCCTTTAAAACTTCTACAGTTACACCAAAACCTTTTTGCCCAAATAAGTCTTGAAACTTTGATCGTCTCCATACTTACAGTGAAAGCTCCGCAATGGATATAGGTAGGTAGGGAGATAAAACATTTATTAAATTTGCAATAGTCTAGGCAAAGAGGTAATGAGAACTGACCTGGGGTGATGGCTATGTGAGTGGAGAGAAGAGAACAGAGAGGAGAGATTTGTAGAGGCAACATCAACAAATCAATGGGACTTGGCAACCAATTGGGTATAGTTGGAGAGGTAGAGGGTAGAGGTAAGTGTGATTCCAGGGTTGCAAACCAAAATGACTAGAAGGATGATGGTGCCTTCAATAGAAACAGGGGAGTCAGGACAGGAGGAAAGAAAATTATTTTGATTTTGGATACGTTAAGTTTTTAGATGCCTGTGAGGACATCCAAGTGGTGATGTCTAGTTGATGATTCAAGACTAGAGATCAGGAAAGAGATGAAGATTATATACACACATAGAGAGAGAGACAGAGAGAGAGAGAGGGAGAGAGAGAGAGGGGAAGAGAGTATACACACATATATAATATATATATTATATATAATATATATGTTTGTATATGTATGTATATATGTGTGTATGTATAAAACATCAAATACAGATTTAACTATCAGCTATGAAGACACATCATCTGCATAGAACTGACTGTTAAATCCATTAGTGTAATTAAACTCATTAGGGTGCAATCATCAAGAGATGTAAAGAGAGAAGAGGAGAGTTGGGACAGAGTCCTAGAGCATACCAATGAATATAGGGAGTAGGGGACTGTGATGATGAAACAGACTGAGAACTAATAGTCATGTAGAAGGAGAACCAGGAGAGAACAGTGTCACAAAAACTGAGGAGAGAGAATTCAGGAGGAAAGGGTGTTTAATAGTGTCAAATGCTAAAGCGGTCAAGAAAGATGAGTCCTATGAACAGGCTACTGGACTCATTAATGGAGCATTCATAATCTTGGAGAGCATAGTTCCTGCTCAATGAAGTCAGAAGCCAGGTCACAAGAGGTGCAGGAATGGGAAGGGAGGAAGTAGAGGCACTGAGTACAGATATAATTTTTTATGACAGAGGCCAAGGAAAAAGAGTAAGCATTTATATAGCACCTACTGTATGCCAGGCATTGTGCTAAACGCTTTTCCAGATATCTGCTGGTCCTCACAACTCTGCCAGGTAGGTGCTACTATTATTTTCATTAAACAAGGAAACTGAGGCAGTCGGAATTGAAATGACTTGCCTAGGGTCACAGTGCTAGATTTGAAATCAGGCCTCCCTGACTCTGGACCTAGCGCTCTATCCACTGTGCGACCAGCCCACTCTTGAAAGCAGAGAAAGAGAGGAACACAGGTATAAGGATTTCCACATCCTCCAGAGTCATCCTCTTATAAGTAAATGCTTTTTTCCAATCACTAAATAATCTCAAAGGTAAACACAGAAAATATCAGATCAGAAATAATTGGATTGGTAATTTAGGCCCTAATATGACAAATCTATAAGTGAGCTGACAGTCGAGTCTGCTGTAGAAGCAGTTCTTCCCCTCTTGGTTGGCTAAAGTACCAAACCTTCTTTGAGCTTGATTGACAGGTCTCAAGAAGGTATTATTATGTCCTAAATAAGAACTAAACATTTCACCATTTCCTCTTCAGATACCTGTTAGCCAGCAGTTAAGAAGTTCTGACTTGGCAAAGTTTGGATTTAGGGTATACTTAAACATTTTTGTTTTTGTTCAGGTGGTGCTGGGCCTGGAGTCAGAAAGACCCGGGTTCAAATCTGGCTTCAGACACTTAGTAGTTGTGTAACCCTGGGCAAATCATCTAACCCTGTTTGCCTCGGTTTCCTCATTTGTAAAATGAGCTGGAGAAGAAAATGGTAAACTGTTCCTGTACCTAAGAAAACCCCAAATGGGATCACAAAGCCTCAGGCATGATCGAAATGACTGAACAACAACAACAACCACTCTGGAAGTGCTGTGGCCACTTGGGGGGTCTGAGGCCATTGCTGACTGGCACAGCAACTTCATTGTTTAAGCTGGTGTAACAACAAAGCTACTTGCCGCTACTGTGGCTGTGTAAGGCCAACAACACCAGCACATGGGAGGGCTACAAGCACAGGTCCTTTGATCTGCTTTTCATATACCATTCACTTAGTTCAGGGGAAAAAGTCAGCACCCTGAACTTCAGAGAAAACACAAACAGAAATTACATAGAGCAATATAACACAAATGAGCAGACAGGTTTCTAGCTGTCTGTCCAAGACATTACATACGTAGTTAGCAGAGAGAGAAGTACCAACATCTGGGTTTTTCAAAGCCGGAGGGCTCCAACGGCTACCCAGAGTCTCGTCTGATCAAATCACACAACACTTTTCCCACGAGTGAGCCCCAAGCAAAATGCTAACCTCAGAGTATACATATGCTTCTTCAGGGGCAGTCACAACCATGCGACTCAGACTCATGTGACCTAAGCCTCCCATGACTTAAGCAGATCATCAAAGACTCCTAATTCAATCAAAGACTCTTGACTGAGACAAAGGCAAGACTCAAAGGCATTCGACTACCTTAGTGCTGAGAAGCACTCCAAAACAAAAGACAACAAAAAGTCCCACTTTATTTGTCATTATGGTTGGGCCAGTTTGCCCCTTCTTAAGCAGTCTGATGAGCCCTAATCCCAGTGGCTCACCATAAAAGGACTGGATTTAGTACAAACACACAATTGACTTTATCCCCACTACAACTCAGGCCTCCTGAGTTCAAGAGAACCACCAGCCTCAGTTTCTCCAGGAGTAGAGAGTACAGGTATGCCCCACAAGCCAGAGTCTAAGAAAGATTTCAACATTGAGACAGTGTATGTGAAGAACTTTGAAGTATGAACAATAACTGATATTTATAATCATTTGTGATCTCAACTATAATCAGATATCAAAATCACTATTCTGTGATTCTTTAGAGGAACTGAGTGAACCATTTCAAGAAAATGGTGTTTCATATCATCAACAAATGTTTTATTGCTATGATGTCTCTAGGTATATAAATGGACAAATTTTTAGAAAGTATTCTGGGAATAGTTTTCATTGTTTTGGTGGGATAATAAAATATAAGCCTATCATAAGGGCAGTGGGGTGGATTCTCTCCTTCCAGTTGGGAAACGATTGGTAACAAATATTTCTGGTTACAGAAAAGGAGAGAAGAGTTTCTCTAGGCTCTGTTATCCAAGATTTAAAAACACTATTCCCTGCAGATGGAAGCATATTATTTGCTCTCTTTTTGTGTTCTGTTTCTTCTTTCTCGTGGTTCCTCCCATGGGTTCTAATTCTTCTTTACAACATGATTAATGTGAAAATATGTTTAATATGAATGTATATGTACAGCCTATATCAGACTGCACACTGTCTTGGGTTGGGGGAAGAGGAGGGAGGGGAGAAAATTTGGAACTCAAAATCTTATGAAAGCGAATGCTGAAAACCAAAAATAAATTAAAAAAAAAAACACTATTCCCAGGGCAGCCTGTAGTGATCATTGCAGTTATTTTTTTTCCCAGGGGCCAAGAAAATTGACTCTGAGTATTAGAGAAGAGGTTCAGTTGGGTGGCACAGTGGATAGAGTGCCAAGCCTGGTGTCAGGAAGACTCATCTTCCTGAGTTCAAATCCGGTCTCAGACACTTATGAGCTGTGTGGCCCTGGACAAGTCACTTAACCTCTGTTTGCCTTAATCCACTGGAGAAGGAAATGGAAAACCACTCTAGTATCTTTGCCAAGAAAATCCCATGGATATTATGGTCCACAGGGTCACAAAGAGTCAGACATGACTGAAAACTGAAGAACTGAATCTTGGGTGGGGGTGGGGAAAAGAGACAAGTATATGACAGAATCATCATAGTCCCAAACAAACTTTATCTCTGGTCCTCTGCTTCTACAGATAGGGACCTCTTCCCATTCACCAGGAAAAAGTATATGCAGAATGGCCAAGCACCTAATGACTCTGAAAATGTCCACTGGAGGAAAGTACAAGGAGAGCTTCACTCAAGGAGAGGGAGCCTGCAACTGCTGTTCTGATGGGGAAGACCCCCTCTCACCTAAAGAGGAACAATTTGAGACCACAAGAGGTTTTCCCTTAAAATAAGAACCCAGAAAACTATGAGGTCCCCCTCATCATGAGTTAAAACCCAGAGGCTTTTGAACAGCAAATGAAGTCCACCTCCTTTGGAGTGTATCCTCCCAGATGTCATGTCATTACTAGAAAAAGAGAAGCTGGGAGACATGTCAAAAGGCAGATCTTCCAGGTAACCACTCCCAAGAGAGAGATATCCTGAAAAAGACATTAAAAGTGGGTAGACCTCCCCCGATGTAAGGGATCACAGCTCCTAAGTGTGCGAGGCATGATTCACACTTCTATCAGCCTGTCTTAGTGGATACAGTGCAACTTTCTATCCAATAATAATATCCATAGAATCTACTGTGCTACAAACAATCCTTACACAACTTACCTCACAGGGATAGTCTGAGAGTCATTCTCATGAGATAATGGCTGCGAAAGTGCATGCAAACTGCAAAGTACTATATAAATGTAAGTAACTGAAGCGATAGCTGGCTAGTACGTGTACAGCCTTTCAAGGTTCGCAAAGCACTTTACAAATATTATCACTTTACATCCTCACAACAGCCCAGTAAGGTAGGTGCTGTTATTATCCCCCTTTTACACATGAGGGTACTGAGGCAGATAGAGGGTTAAATGACTTGCCCAGGGTCAAATAGCTAGGAAGTGTCTGAGGTTGGATTTGAACCCAGGTCTTCCAAATATAGCATTCAATCCACTTGTGAGGGTGACTATTTCAGTGAAGCTAGGATTAGTAGACAAGGGGCAGATAACTTTCTAGAAAGGAGAAGGTCAGAATGTCTAAAAAGGGAGATTTTTAAAAATGAGGCACGGCTCAAGGGTTCTTGAACTTTTGGTAGGTCATTAAGAAAATGCTTTATACAAAAAATATAAATATAACCAATACTTAAGTTCCTACTGTGTGCTGAACATTATGCTAGGCACTAGGGGAGGGAGGGAGAGATAAATAGTTTAGATAAGAGAATCTCTGTTTTCAGGGAGCAGAAGACATAAAGCACAAAGAGATTGAGAATATATATGTTGTGTTATGTTACCTGGGCATCAGAGTTAGACGAAAACAGTAGAAGATTGCAGAAAGGAAGAGGAAAAGTGAACTTGAGAGAAAAGGAGATTGAAAAGGAAAGACAGGAGTGACAAGAAATAAGTGTATTTTTGTAAGTCAAATGCAAAAATGAACCAGGAAAGAAAAAAAAAGGTGAACAGAAACAGAGATAAATAAAAATGTATTGGTGAGATAGAATGAATTACAGTGTATAGCAAAATAAAAATAATTATTTGGAATTAGTAACAACAAAAAGAGAAATAGGATGGAAAAGGACAAAAACCATACATTCACTTTTTTGGAATGAAAATCATCATTATCTAATAAATGCTAATACTTACTTTTTATAGGATGTGACATGGAAAAATATTTACAATCATCATATGCCATAGTCTGTCTTTTAATGTCATTTTGATAAATAAATATATACATTATCATAGTTATTAAAACAGGAAAACAGTAATAGAAGTAAGACCAAAATACTGCAACCTTATAATAAAACAGACTTTGGCCTTCCAGATGGTTATTCAAAAGAAACACTATTTGCTCTCCAAAAGAACTCAGTTCCAGAACACCTTCCCTACCCCAAATGAAGGGCAGCGTAGTTAATGAAGTACTCAACACCTCCCTAGAAAGTGTTGGGGTCTTACGTATAAGTTGGTTCCACAGCATAATGACGAGATAGCATTATGGTGAGGCTCAGTGTATCATGAAATAAGTCCTTCGCAATCCTACAGGGTACCCAGGAAGTTCCAGGCCACTGATAACAGTCCCGTAATGTCAGGTAATCCCTTGTGGGATTATCATCTATTGTAGGTTGAGCATAACTGCTTTGTTTTTAAAATAAAGCAGGAAACTAAACATGCACACGAGCTACTCTACTTGTTACTACTGATTTTTAAATAGCCCTGCCAATTAAGAAGGGAAGGGAATTTTGTTTTCTCCTCCTTCTCAGCTCATATTTACGGAGAATCTCCTAAACGTACAACACTGCAGAGGAGTTTACATGATGCCTAGAAGAAACAGACCGAACTCTTGTTTAAACATAAACATGACACAGAATTATTTTCTCTATTTTCTACTACCCAGCTCAAAATAAAATCAGCCATATTGTATAGTAGTACAACTAATCCTCTGTATGAATTAATTGTGCTAATGGTGACCATATCCAGAAATGTTACTCTACAAGAATATCTGTAATAGATTCATAATTACGTAGTATTCTAAAGGAGGTTCTTCGGTCTTCATGTTTCCATCAGACTTCCTACTTTTACACCTCCCCCTAACTACAACCCCCCACCCCGTTTGTTAAATGAATTCCACCCAAAACGGTGCTTCAAAAATTGAAGCGTTATTCAGTTGAGATTGTGATCTGCTCTTAAAAATCTAAATGCATTCTCAAGAGCAACAGGCTTTAAGATTTAATTCTTGTTTAAACTAGTATACTGTGGGTCTCAAATCCTCAAAAAATTAAAAATTATGATCAAACATACTATAATGCTGGACTCAAATCCTCCACAAATGATAGTTCTGAGTTATGCCACAGTAAGGTTTCTCTCTGAGTTTGAAGGAATAGTCCTGGCTTACCTCAATAGTCCTACTGAAAAAAAAATGTAAAAATTTCGATAAAATTATTAAAAATTTTATTAAGGAATCAAATTAAGCTGGGATGTATATCTGCTCACAGGACACGTTCCCTTTACAGTAACTGAATAATCCAAAGTAGGAATAAGACTGATGGGCCCACCAAACTCAAGAAAGATGTCATCTCCCCACTATGACTGTACCAATATGATCCCATTTAAGAATGCTACCCAGCAGCTCATAATAAATACAAAACTTTTGTCAATCGACATATTTAAAGGGTAAGAGTTATATTTGGGGCAGAAGGATCATGGCTGTTTAAGATTATAATCCTTTTCTTGGTACCTGTCCTAGTTCTAGCTGGACAGTCAGATCCAATGAGTAAACAAAGCCTTTTTGACTATCTCTGTTGCTGAGGATGCCACAGTTTTGTATTCCAACTAAAAATTAACGAAACAAGTTATTAGCACTGGCCATGGAAGCAATTTCTATATATCAAATGAGATACTCAGTGCAAGCTAAACGGGAGAGCATTTGCAATTTAAAATATAATTCATCATAATGAAAATGTAAAGCAGTAGTTCTGTTTTATTCGGTATGGCAGGTTAGGAATCCCCGTGAAGCTACATTGAAGCAAAGATGAGATTAATAATTTAATTTGGTTCAGAACTGTGCATGTGGGGCACCACAAGCTTTTATTCTGTAACCAGCTGCTGACCCTAATATGGATCAACCAATTAGACATCTCTATTTAATTGTTGGGTGACCCATCTAAAACTCACTAGGAATTTTCATTATAAACAATACTCAACAGCCTAAAAGAATCCTAGTTATCCCCCTGGTGGAGGTGGTTGGTTTGATAGAAGCACACAAAGGAGTTCAGCCAACGGGAAAAAAAAAATGCAAGATCATTTTAGGCTGTGTTCTGTAAAAGAACATCTTAATATAATGAGCCTTTTTTCAATCTCCCTTGGTGGAGCATCAGCCCTCTCCGATAACCCCATACAAAGCAAATACCATTCCTCTGAAGTTACATTTGCTCCTTGTTATCACAACTTATGCCACTTAATTCATTATTCAAGGAATTCACTTTCTTGTTTATTAGATGCAAGGTAGCCGCTCATCCCTAAAGGCCTGTATGCAAAAGACTGCTTGTAATCCTGTCACTTCAAACCTCTCTAGGCTTTTACATTGCTGCAGGAATTAGAAGGAAAGAAGCAAACAATTTAGATTTATTCCTGATGATATTAAATCTGTAGATGATAAAGGAAATGAGAGAGAAATGTTACCTGGCTAACTTGAAATTTGTTGACACAGATCAGGGAAATAAGTTACTACTTTTAGACACCAAAGTTCATATTCATTCCTTTCCCTCCCTACCCCCACCCACAATATGAAACACTTGGATTATACATCACAGTTTAAAAAGGAATTAATGAAATGTATTTGTTTTTCATACAGGTTGCTTCCAGGGAAATTAATACAGCCCATCAAGCACATATGAAATATGCGCTTCAATCCAACAGCTCAAAGTGCTCAAAACTGGCATGGAACTTACCTGAAATTTTTAAATCTGGTGTTGAAATGCCTATTCTAAGATAGTCCTAAAAGCTTTGGTCATTGGATTTTTACAAGAATATTGGTAAAAACTTTAATGCTTTCATCATAGGCATGTAGTCCGTGATTATTTTTTGACTTTTACCAATAAAGTTTATTAACTACATTTTGAATAATATAAAAATAATGTGATATTTTAAGTCTTCGTGAAACATACTATAATAGTCAGATATTTCAATTTGGTTCTGTAATCTTATGCTGTTAAGATCATTAAAATGCAAATGAATTACTGAATTAAGCACACTTTCACTTCACTCTTAGCACAATTAATATTGTATAAAATTATCTGCATAATTATACACAGTGTGTTTACATAAAACACTCTGAAAAAAGCTACAAATCAGAGCCTGAGTGTAAAATATTTTAAGCACTGTGTTGGAGTCTTCTAAATATGGAAATATAAGTGGTTGTTTTAGTACTGATGCTTTACTTAACTGCAAACAGTCTTCTAAATTTCCTACTTTACTTATTAACATGCTAAATAACTCTTGGCTTTTAAAAAAAATCTAGTGTATGAAGTTAGGCTGCATGTGTTTTAAACCTGTGTGCATTTTTCACAAAAGTGAGAGGCAATTATTTTCTACTGCTAATTTACATTGTGAACTACCAATTTGAGATTCAGCGTTAATTCATCAACAAAAGCCACAGAGAACATCTAAGAGCAGCACAGTATATACAGCCATGCCCTGAGACAATAAACAGTTCAGGAATATAAGAACCTTTTAAAGGCAAACTCCTTCTGTGAATAGTTATGACCAGTTTGAAAAAAAATGTGTATGAAAATACTTTAAACTTTTCTAAGGCTGGAAACCAGGACTTTGGAAACTCATACACCTTGTAATTGTATACATTATCATAATTGTTGCCATTCTCCCAAAATATTACTCATTATTAATAAAGTGATGAACAAATTGTTTCACCTGAGTAATTAACCTCTTACTACAATATAACTACTTCAGGTAGCAGATTAATGTTTTTTATTCAGTTTAAGACATAAAGCTACAAGGGAAATCATGCTCATTAAATATACTGCAAAAATCAATTGTTTCCTGCCACTCAGAGGGATTCATATCAGCAATTAGGCTCTGCTGGGTTTTTAAAGAGCCTCTATGCATTTGGCCATGCACCCCCTGAAAAATACTAGATGAAGCCGAACAGAACAAAATCGAATTAACAAAGAGTGCAAAGGAAATACAACTTTTCTGTTGATATTTGAGACATATAACTTTATTCATTATTGTACAACTCTTGGATTTTTGCATGTGGGAGATTTTAAAAGTCACCCAGTGATTTTTATAGTGCAACCGTATGCTAGATAAAGATATTTAAGCTGTCAGTATAAACTGCTTCTGTTTTCATTTTGCATTTAATTTCAATGCCAGACTCAAGGCATAAATTTTTCATCACCTGCAATGCTATGAATAAAAGATTAAAAAAAAGAACTGAGAAGAAATTCTAACACATGCGGTGCATGCAGCACATTGTGCAGACACAGTGTTCATCACTCGATGTTTAATTTCCATCCCTTTTTTACATCAGGAACATTATTATTGGGGTTAATACATCATGGAGCTAATTTCCACTATTTTAGTTCTGTAGAACTAAAAGTTTTACCTAGTTCATGCCAAATGGGCCATTTGCCTCTCTTAAAATGAGAAATAGAAACCTAAAGATCACCACATGACTTTGTTAACCTGACGGGTTTCTATTGCCATTTTTTTCCTGAAGACGGAATGATTCAACATTACATATTTTTCTTTTATTTCCGGGAATGGCACATAAATTAACCTCATCTTGGGAAGTTCAAAGAACCAAGAATTTCAAAATTGTTTCCAGCTAATTTCAGTTTGTTCCTCATTAAGGCTCTATTCATGTTTTAAGCCGAAGGATATGATCAATCCCAAGAGGTAAAGTTATGAGTTCACTGTTAAAACATTTTTTTAGTTTAGTATTTAAGAGCATTTTCCATTCCACAATGTATCTTCATTGTCACTTTATTAGCTCTCATAAGGCCAGAGATAAGCAAAATATCTAATTCTTGGCAATAGGCTCTTCGAGATATGTATGAGTTCTTTCTCTTTTCAGCAGTACTGATTTCAGTATATTAGATGTCATTTCCTAACTTGGTTTTCATAAGGCAGTCAACTCTAAAGAATACTGCAGTCTACTGAAGTGTCAAAGATAGCAATATTTATTCCCTTAGAGGTTCGTGGTATGTAATAATGTCTAGCTTAGTGTCTTTGTTTCTAATTACTCCAATTAATTTCTTATGGTTTTTGGAATTGAATCCGGGGAAAGCTTTGAAAAAAATTCATGTTCTGATGTATAATTTTCAATTTCTGTGGCCAATTAGCTTGGTTGGTTAGAGCATAGTGCTAATGAAATCAAGGTCATGGGGTTCAATTTCCAGATGGGCAAGTTAGCTTTACTCTGTTCCTTGGTCACAGACTGCCTCCTAATCCTAGTTGGCTGCCTTGAGTGCCACTGGTCCCAGAGCCACTAGACGAGAGAATGTGAATGGATCAGAGCAAATCCATCATCACTATTAAAAATAGAATAAAAGGATATACCCCATGGGCTATCAATGCCATCTTCATATATAGAGGTCAACACAATATTGCCATCATTTAAAAATTTAGTATTAGGTGGTAATGATTTTCAAAAGTTATTTTAATGCAATCAATCAACTATTTCATAGGCTCCTATTATGTACCAAAATTGTGCAGCAGGCACTGGGGATAGAAATAGAAAGGATGAAACAATCCCTACTCTCAAGAAGCTTACATTCTATTGGGGTGACAACATGTGCGCAAATATGTATATATGTGTAAGGGGGGGATGTCTACCAAGACTTCTCACTGAATCAATCAGATTTAAGATCTAGGTATGAGCAAGGCCAAGAAATCTGCATTGAATCAAAACCCCATTCTACTTAAAGTAGCTAATTTAACGATGTGAAAACATCTCCTGAATCAATCTATTGAAGATGTTTCAATCAGGTGAGAGCAAGAGATATTTCTGGATTAGTTACAGAGCTTTTATGCAAGCCTGTAGGGCTTGTATAAAGCCAGCAAGCTAGTTCAAATGTGGGCATTTGAGTATTTGGCACTGTAGAGTAGGGAACAGCCCACCCAATCTCCAGAGATGGAACTGAATGGGGAGGAGCATGAGGAGAAAGAGTCTGTCTCTTCTACTGCCAGGACCAGAGGATGACCTTGTGAACTTATAAGGGCTGGAGGATTTGGGTTTCTTGTGAGCTTCTTAGCATCATGCCAGGAATAGCAATGCCTAGCAGCAGATAATGAATCAGGAACCCAGGAAAAATCTGATATGATGAAGAAGAGTAGCTTCAGAATTCTACAAGCAGCTGGGCAAAAGTCTCCACCATGGCAAATGGGAACTTCATTAGGGCCCCACCAAGGGGATGAAAGGACTTCTAGGATCTGTTGTGCTCCCTTCTTTGCCACCTTCTGTGCTCTAAGCTTGAACTTACTTTCCCATGAATTGTTTATGCTTCTGGTTTGGAGGGATGTTTATACCAACTGCTCTTGCTATCTGATCTTAGCAAATACCTGTTTCTAAAAGCTAATTACGTTGCATGGCTATGTGAGCATAGCAGTGGGGTAGGATGCAAGAGATGGTAGCAGAGGTATAACTCGGCAATTTGTTGGCTATATGGGATGAAAGAGTGAGGAGGCAAGGATGACACTGAAATCCTAAACCTGGGATGTTGAAAAAAATGGTGGTGACTTTGACAGAAATAGAGAAGTCTGAAAGACGATGTGTTTTTGTTTTTTTTTTTTCTGGAAAAGAGAGATGATGCGTTCTGTTTCGGACCATGCTGAGTTTGAGATATTTCCCAAATATTCAGTTTGAGATATCCAATAGGAAGTTGGTGATGTAAGACTGAAGCTCAGGAAAAAGACCAGGGCTGAATATATAGATCCGGGAGTCATTTGCATAGAGATGATAATAAGCCTGGGAATTGATCATCAACAACAACAACAACAAACAACAATAGAGAGCTGACAGGTCACCACGAAAAGGATAGAGAGAGAAAAAAAAAGGAGGAGCCAGGATGGAGCTTTAGGAAACATCCATCATGAGCCAGCAAAGAAGACAGAGGAGGCATCAGATGGGTAGGAGGAACATCAGAAGCGAGCAGCATCACAAAACCTCAGAGGTGAGAGTGTCCAGGAAGAGATGGTGGTCACCAAAGTCAAAGTATCAGAGAGGTCAAGAGGGATGAGTACCGATGAGCAAAGACTGTCCAATATGGCAATAAACAAATCACTCGTTACACTGGAGAAAGCAGTTTCAGTTGAGCGATGGGATCAGAAGCTGGGGAATAAGTGAGAAAAGAAGGAATGGAGGTAATAAGTACAGCAGCCTTTTCTAGGGAACCTTTTTTTGTTGTTGTTGTTTTTGTTTTGACTATAGGCAAACTACATTCTCAAAACATTTGTCATTAATCAACCATTAGGATCACAGACTTAGTTTTTTATAACATCCCTGTGGTGTGGGCAAACGTAATTAAAGTCACTTTAGAGATGGAAAAAAAAAATAAAACTTAAAGGTTAAATCACTTGCCCAAAGTCACGTAAAAGGTCAGTGGTACTTCCAGAATTAGTATCTAAACCTTCTGAATATCATTCTAATAGGGTACCTATGTGATTTCCTGGACTCTTTATGGAAACAGCCTGACTGCAGTAAGGTGACATTTTGACATAATTTTGCATTATACTGGAAGACACTGGGTTTGTTAATGATGTGTTTGGTAATTCTAGTAATACAGGTGTGGCTTTCTTTAACCAAATCAGCTTATTCAAATTTACTAAATAGATAAATTAGGCGGGGTCTGTACCCAGCATTTGGTGCTTAGTATATGTTACTTTGTAGTATTAGTTTATCTCTTCTTGTATTCATCTGTATTCCCAGCTATATTGTATTGTCATTACCTTCAAGGGTAAGCAGCTGTGTCTTAAAAACCTCTTTGTGGTTTCTAGCACTGCTCTTTCACATATGATCAATGAACATTTTGGGGGGGTCAGAATGATGTTTATTCTCAATCTAATCACTTATCATTTGCTACATACATGTGAATCGATCAATGAGCACTAAGCACCTAATACATGCAAGGCACTGCACTAAACATCTGCGATAAAAGTACAAAGAATGAAACAATTTCTATTTCCAGAGAGATTATATTCTAATGGGAAAGGCAGTAAGTTCATATATAAATATATCATTTAAATATGACATGAAAATGTATACAAAGTAGTTAATTACAAGGCAGTATGGGAGTGGCTCTAGGCATATGGGAGCAATTACTATTATTATTATTATTGTTTTTGAAACTTTCAATGGGTTTATTTGTTTTGCTTGGTTATATTTATTTGTTTTCTTTTCCACTTAACAGTATTTTATATTTTCTAATTACATGTAAAGACAGTTTTCAACATTCACTTTTATAAGATCTGATTACTGGATATTGATAATGATATCTGACTAGTGTATGGGATGAGGTTCATATGCAAAGCCACATCTTCTCATAAGGTATCTTAGAATCACAGAAGACTAGGACTGCAAGAAGCATAATGGACCATCTAATGCAAGCCCATTCTACTAGAGATGAGGAAACTGAGGCCCACAAAGACAAAATGACCTAAGGCTACACAGTGAGGATAGGAAACTAAGTCCTCTCATTCCAAAGCTATTTTTCTTTTGACAACACCAAAGTGGAGGCGACAACAATACTAGATGCACAAGATTAGCTATAGTTATTCCAGCTTGATTCACCTTGAGCTTTATTAGTGCCCCCAACTTGCCCTGCATGACAGGAGATGGAGTGATGAGGAACTGAAGGGAACATACAAGGAATGGAGGAGTATTTATGCAGCACACAGGGAGAGGTGGCTTCCTGCTGTTATGGAAGTCAGAACTTAAACTATGGAATGCTGTCCTGTCTTCTTAAAGGGGAAAATAATGTGCGTTGGTTGTGAGTAATAATTCTTTTTCTCAATATGGTGGGAGGAGAAAACATGTGATGGGGAAAATTATACAACTAGATGTGTGGAACTTTTAAAAGATTCTTCAACTTTGGAGAAAAACTTCAAATAACATCTTAAAAACCAATTAGGAAAATATTTATGGAAAACATGATAGACAAAAAACTGACAGCTAAAACATATGTAAGTATAAATTGTGGTTCAGGGTGCCAAGACACTGGGTATGCATAGACTGGGCCTCAGTGTGTCGATTTCTCTCTTTGACTCATACTTCCACATGGAATCATCCAGGAAAAGCTCCAAATACACTCATAGTATGGCTCGTGTCAACAAGGTAAGAGAGGATTCCTCCAACTCTTAAGTAAGCACTTAAGGTCAATATGTGCCAACCCTATAGAAAACGCATGACACAAAGACTCTCAGGAGCTCATGAACAGATCCTGAAACACATAAAACACCCGAAGAGCCACAATGGAATTCTTCCAGAAGGTAAATTCCTTGGAGACTAATTAACAAGCAATCATCCTCTTCACATTGGAGCTGCAGTCTGAGTAGCTCACAGCAAGAGTGGGAAGGATGCAGGTCTCAGCCCAGTGGTGTTAAAACTCAAATAGAAATGGATTGCTGTGGCCTGCATACTGACTTAGAAAACCACAAATTAACATTACCTATATTTTTATTTATTTTGTGAAACATTCCACAATCATATTTTAATCTAGTTCAGTGCGGCACTGATGTTTTGTGGGTCACTTGCTCCTGTGGACCACCTCTGTTGTAGCCCATTCCTCGCCCAAAATTCAGCCCTGTCCCATAATATGTCTCCAGTCTATCTGCATGAGGTACAGTCTTTAATTCTGGGAAAGTCAAATTTTCTCCTCTCAGGATATGAACAAACACATCTACTTTGCCATGTGCTTCTGTGGGAACGCTTATCAGTGTTATACAGGCATGGGTAGGGAAAGTTTATTTTCATGAACTTGCAGAAGGTGCAAAGAACTTAAGGTCCCAGGACCTCAGGACATCTGGGAACAGACACATAATATACCACGTGCTTCTCCTGCAAGTGGCCATTAGGTGCTCCTTGTGAGTACTTCCTCTTACAAGGAAGAGAAATCTCTCTCTCCACTTACCATACGCAGGAAGAAGGCACAGGGGAGAAGGCAAAGAGCCTGCTGGTTGGCCTCCCTGCTTTAAGTCTCAGTTGCCAGTGGGATCATCCTAAAGTACATAGCAGTAACTGTGTTACCCCCTACCCAATAAACTTCAGTGGATTCCTGTGACCTCCAGGATCAAATGTAAAATCCTCTGTTTGGCTTTTAAAGCCCTTCACCACCTTTTCCCTTCCTACCTTTCTAGTCTTATACTTGACTGCCCTCTGCATTGGGGTCAAGTGACACTGGCCTCTTGGTTGTTCTTTACACACCATTCCACCTGACTGTGTCCTTTCACTGGCTGACCCAATGCTTGAAAGGCTCTCCCTCCTCAACACACCTCCTGCTTCACCTGGATTCCTTCAAGACTCACCTAGAATCACACCTTTTGCAGGAGGCCTTTCTTGGTTACTCCCACAGCTAGTGCCTTCCCTCTGAGATTGCTTACCCTTTACACTGTATGTCTGGTATGTAAATAGTTGTTTGCATGATGTCTCCCTCATTAAAATGAATTGAGATTAGGGACCATGTTTCTGCTTTTATTTTTACCCAATTCTTACCATAGTGTCTGGCACATAGTATTTTTGTTGGCAGTTGACTGACTCATGAGTCTTAAAGAGAAATGGGCTTGTTGAGATGGTCTCACAGCTTGCTTCATAAAGACCACAAAGGAAGGGGTGGATCCTCCAACAGGAATCTAGTCTTTCTGATGCTGTCACTAACCATCATGAAGACCCCAGTCACTGGAAACCAATCAACTTTTGGTTCCTTTCGTCCTCTCTGTATCAGGGCATGCTCTGCATGGGAGCTGTCCTGTAGACAAAGGTTCTTGTCTTGTAATCTCAAGTTGACTGGAGAACTCATCGAACTGATCCAGGGATCCACTGATCAATCCTCATCCCCTTGCACTATGTCTCTAGCTAAATATTTGATTTCTCTGCAAATCAAACAGCGTACATGTGTGTACACTAGTCCTTATAATCAATTCTGTAATGATCTCTAGGGATGTGGGAAGGTTCAAACACTTTCCTTTTTGGATTGCCTCCCCTACCACCTTACACTGAGTCAGCAAAGTCCATATGGCCCCGTTCTTAGATAGTCCCTAAATTAACAATCTTTAGTAAGGGCCCAGACTTCCCCTCACAGGCAGACCTATGGATTATACTCACACCCAAATATATATAGCTGAAAGAGTTCAATAAGAAAAACAAATTTAAAGTTATAAAGTTCCCATAGTTTACTATTGGCCTGATGCTAATAAGGGCCTGCCCTCATCCAAAATAATTAAGATAAATGTTGCTGTTGTTGTTGTGGGTGTCTGACTCTTTCTGACCCCAGTTGGGGTTTTCCTGGGAAATAGAGGAGTGGCTTGTCATTTCATTTTCTAGCTCATTTTATAGATGAGGAAACTGAGAGAAAAGGGGCTAAGTGACTCATCCAGGGTCACACAGCTGGTGTCTGAGGCCAGATTTGAACTCAGGAAAATGAGTCTTCCTGACTCCAGGCCCAGAATTCTATCCAGTGTTCCACCCAGTTGCCTCAAGAAAGAAGGCAAAATTAAACAAATATTCAATGATAGCAAAAACAGATGAAATAAGTGGAAAAAAATCAAAGAATTTTATCCCAATTCAGAGAGGAAATCCAGATCTATTCTACTTTCAAGGCATGTGTAACCCACTCAACAGGGAAGTCAACCTCTCCTCTTCATATGAGAAACCCAACTATCCTATTTGAAAGTTTCTCCCATGGATTCCTGTTGTAAAATCCAAAATGGAGATCCTGGGCAAAGCTGGATTTGATCTATTTAAAAAATCATTGAAACAAACTTACCCCACAACAAGGGAAAGCACTCAGGGTTTCTAGCTTATCCAGCATTCCACTTTCTACGGATCTGGAGTCTCTGTGGATTCTAGATAAACTTTCTAGACTCATGCCACAAAAAGGCAACATGTCTAGATGTGCTAAAAAAAAAATCAGAACATGGATAAACCCTAAAGATATAAGGTTCTCAAAAAGGGATTAAAATGCTCTAAATCACTATTGATTAGGGAAATGCAAATCAAAATAACTCTGAGGTACCACATCACACCTATCAGATTGGCCAACATGACTAAACAGGAAATGACAAATGTTGGAGAAGATATGGGAAAATTACAACACTAATGCATTGTTGGTGGAGTTATGAACTTATCCAACCATTCTGGAGAGCAATTTGGAACTATGCCCAAAGGGCTATAAGACTGAGCAATACTATGTCTAGGTCTATATCCAAAAGAGATCATTAAAATGGGAAAAGACCCACATATACAAAAATATTTATAGCAGCTCTTTTTGTGGTGGCAAAGAGTTGGAAGCTGAGGGGATGCCCACCAATTGGGGAATGGCTGAACAAGTTGTGGTATATGAATGTGATGGAATACTATTGTTCCATAAGAAATGATGGGCAGGTGAACATCAGAAAAAACAAGGAAAGACTTACATGAACTGATGCTGAGTGAAGTGAGCAGAACCAGGAGAACATCGTACACAGCAACAGCAACATTGTGTGATGACTAACTTTGATAGACTTAGCTCTTCTCAGCAATACAGTAATCGCAATTCCAAAAGACTTATAATGGAAAATGCTATCCACATCCAGAGAAAGAACTATGGAGACTGAACGCAGATTGAAGCAGACTATTTGCTTTCTCTCCTTTTCTTAATTTCTTCTTTCTCATAGTTTCTCCCATTGGTTCTAATTCTTATTTACAACATGACTAATTTGAAAATATGCTTAATATGAATGTATATGTGTAGCTTATATCAGATTGCATGCTGTCTTGGGAAGGGGGGAGGGAAGGACAGGGAGTAAATTTGGAACTCAAAATCTTATGAAAGTGAATGTTGAAAATTAAAAATAAATAAATAATTTTAAAAAAAGAAAAAAAAGATTAGGTACTTGGGAGTCCATTGGAAATCAATCCTTTACATCCCAGATGTATCCCAAAGATGTTACTTTGGTTTCCCAAAGGATCTGAGCTCACACCAAACAGGTGTGATCTGGGGACCTAACCACCAGATAGATAGATTACTCTCTTCAGCTAATTCTAATTAAGTCTTCAACCCAGAATTTCAATATTGGTAAATTTTCAAAATGAAGCTTGGGTACAGATAATGTCTTGGTTTTCCCAAATATGAGTAATAGGGTCCCCATTTGTTACACAGGCATTCAAGGTACAATACAGGAATTGGGTAAGGGACAGACTTTATTTCACCGTTGTCTTCCCCGTCCCCCACAAATGAACAGATGGAGAAATGCATAAAGCACTCAAAGTGCCCATTAGAACCTCTTTGGAAGAACTGCTGGACAAATGGTGTAGTAGATAGAGTTCTGGTCTTGGAGTCAGGAACACTTGATTTTGAATTAACTTTATGACCCTGGGCAAGTCACTTGAATTCTGTGTGACCTCTCTATGTCATAATTTCCTTATTTGTAAAATGAGAAGTGGATGTGATGGCATCTAAACATCTCTTGCAACTTTAATTATGCTTTACGATCCTATGAGGTACTAGTTCCCACCCATCAAATGCACAAAAGTAACTAAAAGCAGTGAAATTCAATGCTGGTGAGGTTGGGTAGAAACAGGAGCACTCATTCATTTCTAGTGGAATTTTAAGCAAAGTATCTTTTTGAATATCAATCTGGCATTATGCAACAAAAGTTATTTAAAAAATGCCTTTTGAGTTAACAATTCAATTACTAGGAACATGCCCCTGAAAGTGTTATTAATAAAAATGAAGAATTATTCAGACTTTCAGGATGACATTATGTGTAACTGAAAAGTGACAACTGATAGTAAGTAGAGGAGCAACCTTGGAGTCAGGTAGCATATGCTTCAAATCTTCCCTCTGACATGCAGAAATTAGTTAACACCCATACCGTACTTTAAAGTATGCAAAATGCTTTAGATGTATTATCTCATTCAATCTTACAACAGCTCTATAAGATAGATGCTTCTATTATCCTCATTTTACAGAAGAAAAAAATGGAGGCCTGAAATCAAGTGACTTGCCCAGGGTCACAGAGGTACAAGTGTTTGGGGTAGAACTCGAATTCAGCTTCCCCTGACTGTAGGTTTAACAGTCTATCCACTGATACATTCTACTGTGTCACCACAACTGTCACTAAGACTAAAAATTGCAGATGATGTTTATCTATATGAGTAGAAAGAGTTTCCCTCTCAGGGATTGTCTGCATTGATGAAATCATGAGTCCAGAAAAAAATTGTATATAATTATTAAAAAAAAAAACTAGAAGTGAAATGTCTAAAAATTGGGGAATGGTGAAATACACTGTGGTTGGAATACTATAATGCCATTAAGACCAATGAGTACAAAAAATACAAAGAAACTTGAAAAAAAATTATAAAATAATATAAAGTGAAAAAAATCAGACCCTTAGAGGTAGAACTGGATTCTGCAAATCACAGAGTCCAACTTCTATTTTACAGATTGGAAAAGAGACACAGAGAGGTTAAGGGACTTGCATAGGGTGGGATTTGAATCTTTGACATTTGAACCCTTTCCAAATCTAGTGCCTTCCTTAATATTTCAAGCTCAGTACCCAATGTGACCATATAAGAGGAAACATGAATGAGAACTAATCATGACAGTAACTCTGAGTGACTGAAAAATATCATGATATTTTATGTACTTTAATCAACTAATTTACATGAAAAGACTATAGTTACCAAGCAGAAATAGTTGGTTGAATCAATATTAAATATTTTTTTTTTCTGAGACAGCTAGGTAGTGTAGCAGATAGGGTACTGGGTTTGGAGTCAGGAAGATATCAGTTTAAATCCTGCCTCAGACACTTAATGTCTGTGTGATACTGGGCAAGTCACTTACCCTCTGCTTGCCTCAGTTTACTCAAATGCAAAATGGGGACAAAGACAACTCCTTCCTTGCAGGGTTGTTGTGACCATCAAATGAGATAATATTTGAAAGTACTTAGCACAGAACCAGGCTACAGGATTGCTTATTTTCTCCCCTCCCTCCTGGCCGTTTAATAAGCAACATTTACTTACCTTTAAAAAAATAAAGTATTCATTGCAAGAACTTAAATAGTGAGTTTCTCTCATGGATTTAAAGGGTTTTGATATTGGGGAAATTGACTTACCTACATGTTGTCGGGAACATATATATTATGTTCTGAGGTACACTTACAAAAAGCCTTCTATCATCATGTCATTAGCTTCAATTTAAAGATGGATAGGTAATATGGAAACAACAAATATGAACTTGGACACACGTCAAGAGATAGTGGAGGACAGAAGGGCCTGGCGTACTATGGTCCATGGGGTCATGAAGAGTCGGACACGACTGAATGACTGAAAAACAAAAAGAACCTCAAATGGCACTGGATTTCTATTTTTTAAAGAGTTTATTGGGTAATAGTCCTTGGTTCAACAGATATCCACATCTTAGCAAAGATGGTAGCCAGGGAACTAAAGAAATGCACGTATAACCAGTTTCTGGGAAATAAATTCTGTCATGTGTTCATCATTTTACCAGTGCAATCATTCCCTTCCTACTCAAGTAGCTCTGCTATTTAATCAAAAAAGTTTTGTTTAATTTTCATAGTATCTTCACAAACAATGTTCATTGAAGTCTACATCTCTGGCTGCATCACTAACCCACTTCTAATGCTGGGAATGGCTGCTGACCTTCTAGCTCTAGTCTGGATTCTTGGAAGCTTTTAATTTAATTTCCATTTATTTCCATTTTAATTTCCATTACAACAGTGTCAATAGCCCCCATGAACAGCTAGAGATAATAACATCCTATGAAGAGTCCATCTTGAAGTGAGACATACTCATCCATTCCATTCCATCTGGTTTTATAAATGGTATCACAGCTCTACTTCCATTTTTCAGCCCAGGTATCACATAGGACCTCTAGTAAAGTCCTTCTCTCATACTCCAAAGTGGCATGAAAGTATCCCTGGATGGCTGAAGTCTATGTCAATCTTGCTCAAGGATCTGATATAAGAAGACTAAAAAGGTAGGAAGTATCCGGGTTATGAGAATCCTGCCTGGTTTAACTAATTGGCATCAGAATGCATATAAAAATGCACTACAACAGCATTTTGAAGATCTTCAGTTTGAATCCATTTATACAAAGTTGAGGTATAGGTTCTTAGCAAAAAGATGCTTACATTTTGCATAATTTAATGTGATGAAAAGCCTGTAGGACACCTTAGATGTATGAAAAATATTAACTATTTTCCATTTCTAACAAGTAAAAAAAAACCAAGAACTGGACTTAATCAACAAATGAGGCAATTATTTCTCATAGTGGGGCTTATTAAACATTGACTAGGGAGTTTAACTGTGGAGGCAACAAAATCTCTTTCCCTGGCAAAATTTAAGAAAAATTACAATTTTGGTATGAAATAGGTTAAGTGAAATCCTACTGCAAGTAAGAGTCTGAGCCAGGACTCTGATGGCCCCTTCCAGACAGGACTATGATCTCTTAATTATACTTTATACATCACTATCAACGAAGCTCATCATTAGGACCTAAATTATCCTGAGGATACTTTATAAAGTCCATTGAGATTTGTTAGAGGGAAGAGAGTGGAGCTAAGATGGTAGAGAAAAGGCAGCAACTTGCCTGAGCTTTTCCCAAACTCCTCTGAACACCTTTGAATAATGGCATAAAACAGTTCCTGGAGCAGCAGAACCCACAAAAGAAAAGGGTGAAATAATTTTCAAGCCAAAGACAACTTAAAAGGTCAGCAAGAAAGGTCTGCTGGCATCTGGGCCCTGGCAAACCAGGAGCAGGCCTTGGGAGCCACTGAATCAGCAGGAACAGTGGCTGTTTCCAGAGCTTTCAGCCCATAGTAAGGGGTTTGAACAGCTGGTCAAAAGGGGATTACAGAATTCTCTTTGCTAGCACTGAGGTGGGACTCTATTGCTTTGCTCATTCTCAGATCTGGGTCACAGTTCTGGTTAGTAGTCCCAGTGTGAAGAAGAGTACCAGCACACTAAAACTGGTGGCCACAGTAGACAGGGGACCCTCCTCACAGTTCCAGGGAAGAAAAGAGTGTTTGTGGTCACTCACAGACCAGAACATGGGCCAGGAGAGTAGTAAACAAACCTATCCTTAGATCATACCACCTTGGAATAACTGAAAATTTACAGGTCCCTAGAAGTATCTCTGAAAACAGCTGCAAAAAATCCTGAAGCTTGGGACAGTATGCCCTCTACTCTTGAAGCAGAGCCCTACTTTAACAAAGATTTAAAAGTCAAGAAATAGGTAGGGAAAATGAGAAACAACAGAAAAAATTCTGACCATAGAAAGTTATTATGGTGATAATGAAGATCAAAACACACACTCAGACATGATATGGAAGTCAAAGTTCTTACATCCAAAGCCTCCAAGAAAAACATGAATTGCTCTCAGTTCATGGAAGAGCTCAAAAAGGATTTTGAAAATCAAGTAAGAGAGGTAGAGGAAAAATTGGGAAGAGAAATGAGAGTGATGCAAGAAAATCATGAAAAACATGGTAAAGGAGACACACAAAAAATACTAAAGAAAATAACACCTTAAGAAACAGATTATGCCAAATGGTAAAAAAAGGTCCAAAAAGCCAATGAGGAGAAGAAAATATTAAAAAGCAGAATTGGCCAAATGGAAAGAGAGGCACAAACATTCACTGAAGGAAAAAAAAACTCCTTAAAAAGTAGAATCGTCCAAACAGAAAAGAAGGTACAAGCTCACTGAAGAAAATAATTGCTTAAAAATTAAAAATAAGCAAATAGAAGCTAATAACTTTAAGAGAAATCAAGAAACAATAAAACAAAGCCAAAAAATGAAAAACTAGAAGACAATATGAAATATTTCATTGGAAAAATAACTGACCTGGAAAATAGATCCAGGAGAGGTAATTTAAAAATTATTGGGCTACTTGAAAGCCATGGTCAAAAAAAAGAGTCTAGACATCACCTTTCAAGAAATTATCAAGGAAAACTGACCTCATATTCTAGAACAAGAGAGTAAAATAGAAACTGAAAGAATCTACCGATCGCCTCCTGAAAGAGATCCTAAAATGAAAACTGAATATTATAGTCAAATTCCAGAGCTCCCCAGGCCAGGTGAAGGAGAAAATATTGCAAGCAGCCAGAAAGAGATAATTCGAGTATCATGGAGCCACAGTCAGGATAACACAAGATTTCAATTTCTGCATTAAAAGATTGGAGAGCTTGGAATATGATATTCCAGATGACAAAGGAGCTAGGATTACAATCAAAAATCACCTACCCAGGAAAACTGAGTATAATCCTTCAGGGGAAAAAAATGGGTACTCAATGAAATGGAGGACTTTCAGCACTCTTGATGAAAAGGCCAGAGCTGAATAGAAAATTTAACTTTCAAATTGACTCAAGAGAAGCATAAAAAGATAAAAAGGAAAAAGAAATCGTAAGGGACTTAATAAAATTAAACTGTTTACATTCCTACTTGGGAAGATGATACTTGTAATTAATAAGAACCTTCTCATTATTAGGGCAGTTAGAAGGAGTCTATATAGACGGGGCACAGGTGTGAATTGAATATGAAGGGATGATATCTAAAAAAAACAAAATTAAGGGGTAAGAGAGGAATATACTGGAAGAAAGGGAAAGGGAGAGGTAGAAAGGGGTAAATTATCTCACATAAATGAGGCAAGAAAAAGATTTTGCCATAGAGTGGAAGAGGGAGGAGGTGGGAGTGAGTGAACCTTACTCTCATCAGAATTAGCTCAAAGAGGGAATAACATACATACTCAATTGGAGTATGTAGGAGGGGAAGGGGATAATTGAAGGGGGGTGATGATAAAAGGAGGCCAGATTGGGGGAGAGGTAGTCAGAAGCAAAACACTTTTGAGGAGGAACAGGGTGAAAAGAGAGACAAAATAGTATAAACAGGGGTGAGGAGAATAGGACAGAGGGAAATACAATTAGCAATAGTAACTGTGAAAAAATTTTTGAAGCAAGTTTCTCTAATAAAGGCCCCATTTCTCAAACACATGGGGAACTTACTCAGATTTATAAAAATAAGGGCGATTTCCCAATTGATAAATGATCAAAAGATATGAACAGTTTTCAGATGAAGTAAGCAAAGCTATCTATAGCCATATGAAAAAATGCTCTAACTCACTATTGATTGAAGAAATGAAAATTAAAACAATTCTGAGGTACTTCCTCATACCTATTAGATTAGCTAATAGGACAGAAAAGGAAAATGACAAATAATGGAGGGGATGTGGGAAAAAATGAAACATTAATGCACTGTTGGTAGAGTTGTGACCTGATTTAACCATTCTGTAGAGCAATTTGGAACTATGCCTACAGGGCTATAAAACCAAGCATATCCTTTGACTTAGCAATATCACTACTAAAAGAGATAAAAACAGAAAGGAAAAGGACCTATATGTACAGAAATATTTATAGCAGCTCTTTTCTGGAGGCAAAGATTTAGAAATTGAGGGGATGCCCATCAACTGGGGAATGGCTGAACAAATTGTGGTATGTGATCATGATGGAATACTATTATGCTATAAGAAATGATAAGCAGGATGCTCTCAGAAAAACCTGGAAAGATTTACATTAGCTGATGCAAAGTGAAATGTACTGTGTACAAACTAATAGCAATATTGTCTGATGATCAGCTGTGAACGACTTAGCTATTCTCAAGAATACAATGATCCAAGACAACTGAAAGACTTATGATGAAAAATGCTATCCATCTCCAGAGGAAAAAAAAACTGATGATGTCTGAATACAGATTGAAGCACACCTTTTTTTACTTTATTTTTCCTGAGGTTTTTTTCATCTATGTTTTCTTTCACAACATGACTAATATGGAAATGTTTTGCATGACTACATATATATATGTATATATATGTATATATGTGTATATATACATATATGTGTGTATATATACACACATATATATAACCTATATTGAATTGCTTGCCTTCTTAATGAGGGGGTGCGGTAGGGAGGGAGGCAGGGAGAAAATTTAGAACTTAAAGTTTTAAAAATTTATGTTAAAAATTGTTTTTACATGTAACTGGGGAAAAATAAAAGACTAAATACATTTTTTAAAAAGAGATATTTGTTAAAGGGAATACAACTTAATTTTTTTAAAAGATAGAAAAAAAACAGTAGTCCTGAGTTCAATATTCCTAGGCAAATCAATTTAACATCTCTATACTTTGGTTTCCATAAATAACAATAGTTTATTGTGGAGATCCATAGTGTGCCTTTCTTCTGAAGATCACAAGGAAGGAAACAAGCATTTATTAAATGCTTACTATATACCAGGCACTGACTATGCTAAGCACTTTTAAATATCTCACTTGATCTTCATAACACCCGTAGGAGACAGGTGCTATTTTTATTCCCATTTTACAGTTGAGGAAATTGAAGCAGACTGAGGTTGAGGGACTTGCCAGGAGTCACACAGTGAGTGAGAATCTAAGGCCAGATCTTAACTCTGGTCTTCCAGACTCAAGACCCAGCACTTTAGCCAATGCGTGATCTAGCAGCATATATAGTGTATACTCTACGCAGCTCTGCTTCACTGAAATCCAATTCTCCGGCAAGTCAAGACATCATCCTCTTGATGTCATTGGTCCTCTTCAGGAACAAAGGACAAACAACCACCATCATCACCACCCCCTCACCTGAAATCAATCTTATAGTAATTCTAGGCTTAAGATAAATCCATCTTAATCTGCCTTTGTCTTCTCTGCCTATCTGGGTAAAGAAAATCTTCCTAACCATTAGAGCTATCCAAAAGTGAGATGCACTGTCTCATTAGGTAATGAGATCTCCATTATTTGAGGCTTTTAAACAAAGGCTACACAACCACTTGCTGGATGGATTGTAAAGTGGATTCTTGGTCAGGGGCAGAGAGACAGGTTCAGCTTGATGGCCCCCGAGTTCCCTTCAAACCTGGAGATCTGTGATGCTGTCATTCAATCCAAGTGAAATACTTGGAAAAAACGTAGGTCTTCACACTTTAGATATCGGTAGATGATAAACTAAGAATAGAATATAATCTGAGAGTATACATGTGGCATAGACTAATTCAAATACCTTCTTTTTCCTAAAGTAACTTTATGATGCCAAATTTACGAAGATGATGTATCTGATGAAAAGTCCTTCAACAGTTTTTACCAGCCTATTTCATTAAAAATCAAAGACTTACTAGAATTCTAGTAATAAAATTAATTCCTTGATAGAGCAAAGGATCCAAGGAGTTAATCTGAAAATTGCTTCTACTAAAAAGTATAAAGGAATGGCAGCATATGTATAAAATACAAATATAAAACATTTCTCAATCTATTCTTTAAAAAATCACTACTAATTTCAAAGGTCAGGGATAGCTACAAGGTCAGATTTTTTTCATTCCATGCACTTGAGGAGACATTAATTTAATATGCTCTTTTGGACAATTGGGTCTATTCTGATCCTACAAAAAGGCATGCAATTCAAGAGGGGAAGGGTGAGGTATTGGTGGAAAATTGTAGAAGGTTTATGGGTTGGGTTTTTTTTTTGTTAGCAAAATTGAGACCATTAGAGCCAAGACACCTTCTGTTTCTAATCATTTTTCTATTAACTTAGATTTTTTCCAACCTGAGAGAGTGTGGTGAGATTTTATAGCCAGTTCTATGAATGCACTTGCCAAAGTAATAGTGCAATTGCATTTGACCATTTGGAGAATGACCTATGGCCAAAAGTGTTTTTAACAGCGTACATTTCTGCCTTGAATTCTGCTCTTTTTTTGATACCATCATTGTTTTATATATATACATATATATATATATATACATATATATACACATATATATGTATATATATATAATACACATATGGATATTATTTGTCATAAATACACATACACATATACGTATATACATACACACACATATATACAGACATGCATATATACACATATGTATTATATTGAACAGAGCAGTTAAAAATGGAATGACTTAGACGATTTAGAAATGTTTTCTTTCTACTGGAAAAAACTGTTTCAGTGGAATCTGTAATTTCACATGCATATTCCTGAAAAGGGGGATGACTGTCAAAAGCAACAAACCTGTTCAGAAGTTTTACAGTCCATCTGAGCTTTCTTACAATTTATATTGGATTAAAATCAGGTTCTGTGTTATATCTGTGTATCCCCAGTGTCTAACACAGTGCTTTGCATATAGCAGACACTTAATTTGCTGAATGCCCAGTGTCTAAAATAGTGTTTTGCATATAGCAGACACTTAATGTTTGCTGAATGCCCAGTATCTAACACAGTGCTTTGCATATAGCAGACACTTAATGTTTGCTGAACACCCCACACTTGCTTGTCTCAATTTTTAAAAGGGAATACACAAGCAGTCTGGTGATATTTTTCAAATGTGTATGTTTTTACAATGACCCATACATACACAGAGGCAATGTGTTGTGCAGTGGAGAGAGAAAGAAATTGAGATGCTAGCCTCAGAATCAGGAAGAAATGACTTGGTTCAAATCTACTTTTCGGCATAGAGACCCTGGGCAAGTAAATTCATTTCTTTATGCCCCAGGCAATTCTCTGAGACTGTAAATTGCAAAGCAGGTGCAAATCTGCACTGGTAGAGGAGGTTTCCTTATGGAGAGTTCCTCATATGAATAAAACCACAAGTCCAGTCCGAAAAAACAGAAGCAAAAACCAGCTGCATATAATTAAACACTTCAAGAATCTATTATTTTGTAGGCATGGGTCCCTCTTCTACCAACACAGATTACCATTCTTTTATGATTCAGTAAATATGAGTTTCTACGGCCAAAAAAAATTATCAGCCTGAGGTCACACTAATGATGAGGATCAACCACCTCAGAGGACACAGACACAGTCTATCACCAATTTTGACCTGAAAGAAGATATTTGGGGAAAAGGTACTTCCTCCTGCCTCTTTGCAAAGTTGTGGCTCCTCCAATGTGGAGCTTTGCATATAGAATCAGACTGTTTTAATGTGTTGATTGGTTTTACTAAATTTTCTCCCCTTTTTTCTCTTTAAAAATTTTTATTGATAAGAGATGGCTCTCTGGGAGAATACAGAGAGAATATACAGGGGGAAAATGTGGAGTTTATAAAAACAAAAGATATCAAGACGAATCTTATAAAAGAAGACACATAATCTGTTACCAGATCTATTACTTATATATCAGTCTGAAATGTTCCTAGATCTCTCTGTTTGTGAGAGATATGAGTATATTACATTACCAGTGTAATATTCTTGTTATTGTCATAGTATTGGTCTATTGATCCAATTGAATAAATTATATGAGGTGCCTACTATGTGCCTGTCACTGTGCTAGATGGTGGAGATACAGAGACATGAACAAAACTGTCCCTTAACTCATGAAGCTTGCTTTCTGTTGGGGAAAACAATGTGTACACCTATAAGTATATGCAGAATCAATACACGGTTGTTTTGGAAGGGAGTGCACTAGAAGTTGGGGATCAGGAGAGGGATGCCAAACCCAGGCCTTCTTGTTATATAGAAAGTCATTGTTCGATTTTAATATAACAGGCATTACATAATTTGCTATTACCTGACTTCCAGGGTCTTTGTTGGTATGTGCATGACGTACTCCATTTGGTTATATTATTTTAAGGAAAGATGAGGAAGTGCTATGCAAATCAACATACTGCTTTTACAGTTAATTTGGATTTAGTATTCCCATGTCACTTGACCTTAGGAAGTGACTTCCAATTTCATTAGTAGCTAAATGGCTTTCTTTCTTGGATATGAGAAAGTTTTCTAAAGGTAGTAATTAAATAAAGAAAACTGATTCTGGGTATTCTCTGAAATTTCTCTAAATTCTCTATGATTACTTATTTAAATTATTCATGTTGGAGCTACAATTGATTCAGACCATTACTGATTTAGCTAGAGGCAGATTGGCATAGAATATAGGGGGCTGGATTTGGTGTCAAAGATGACTTCAAATCCTGTTTCTGACGTACAATAGCTGTGTGATTCTGAGCCAGTCACTCAACCACTCTGAGCCTCAGGCAACTCTCTAAGACTATTGAAGTTATATTGATGGTTGCCATCTCTAATATCAATAAAACCACAGGTTCCTGATATATCATTTTAGCTATAGGATAGAAATCTTGATTCATCATTTCAGATAATCAATCATAAGTGACCCCCCCATTCAAAATTCATATCCATACCATTCCTTGGTGTATGTTAGATGGACTATTGTAATTCATTATTTAGCAGCATCCAGACTATTGGTTTATAAGGTAAAATTGCAAATGCGTTCAACATAGACAGCACGTACATTGCTGCCAGGCTGCTTTTCACTGAAATTTCAAATTGACTTAAAATTTTTCCTTCTGCCTTGTGAGGCTAGCCTTGGCTTTGCCCCTAGCTACAGTATATTAGAGAATTGTTGACTCACCACACAGTGTCCCTGAAGATTTTCTTGAAGTTTCTAGGTGCAATTAATGACTTTAGAGCCTAACTACAGTTTTTATTATTATGCACCTTGCCTCTTATACTCATTGGTTAAAACGATCAGGAACTCTGAGATACCTTGTGTGTTCAAATTGAGACTAAAGCTTTAAGATCGGCTTCACTTACTCTCATGGTATTTCAGTGATTTTCCCATTTCTTCATTTAATCTATATTGGCTTTAAAAAAGTTCCTGATATAAATGTAATGATAGATATTTTTTATTAATTATTCTTCTCACTGATATTATTATCATATCCAGGGCTGCTTCTTCGCCTTAACCCTTCCACATCATTCCATAAAAGTAATTATGCATGCCGGTATTCCAATTTGTACTCATCACTCATTATTCAGTTAAAATGAAACAAAAGTACAACACTAAGTATTTTGAAGCTTATAAAAATTATTTTTTTTTGCATTACACATATTCCTGTAGATCTCAAAAATTTTCTTTCTTTCATAATATACTGTAATATGGTTACAAGTGCATTGAAATTCATCTTGTTAGAATGGTAGTAATATATCCCACCAGGACTACTGTTCCTAGTAGCAATTTAAAATAATTATTGTGAGACTTGATGCTAGACATCAGGTTTGCAATAGAATTACAATGAGGGAAGTGTATTAGAGACAAAACATTGCTGGAAGAAAACTTCATAATGGCACAATTTGGAACTAAGCCTCAATTTTACAGTAATAGATTCTCTTTATGATGGCACAAAGGAGTAAATGCACTTAGCAAATTTAAATCTATTATTAGTCACACTTTGTGGATTGCAGTGCAGAAAGGAGAAAAGAAATTAGCTTTTTAAGTATGTTTCTTATATAAAACAGGTTCTACTAAGAACAGCATTATATAAAATCTCCTTGTTACAGTTCAGGAATACAGTAAGTCTCCATAACTGCAGGGAGTTTCATGGGTTGGAAACAAAAAAACCTTTTTAACATAGTTCTGGTGGTCTCCATTTTCAAATTATAAGTTTCTAAAGTCAGGATCTGTTCACCATCAATACACCCTTGATTTCAGAAATACAATACACAAAAGAAAGATAGAGTTAATTTGGTCTCTGCTGCTTGCTGCAATCTGTCTCTTTGAATGGAGGGATATCTGTACTTCACATTAGTACTATTCCTGCCTTTAGCTGTATTACAATTATAGTGAAGAGAATTCAGCAGCATTAAGTCTGCATGGTCTGGCACTCATCTATTTAAAATAAATTTCAATTGGCAATTTTGCAAAGGAAACCAACAGCCAGAATTTAATGTGTATTTTTAAAAGGAATCATAGTGTAAAATGAAAAACATCCCAAACATAAACACTCATTTACAAGTTAAGTTTTTTTTTTAAATTATAGCCGACTTTTACTGTATTTCCTACTGGAAAAAAAAGAATATACACTTGGAATATTGTATAATTAATTTTTAATGATATGAATATTCCATCAATGTTGTTAGAATGGTTACATGGATGTTGTTGTAATCCTTCAGAAACACTAAATAAAGTTCTAAAGTATTTTACAAATATTAAAAGTTTGCCAATAATCATTTTTCTGGAAAGAGAGATAGTAATAGTTTAATTGGGAAGGATTAGCCATAAATTAAAATTAATGTTGGCTAAAGGATGATAGTGAAAGAAATAAACACTCAAAATAGAGAGAGTACTTAAAGGAGGTGGGTAAGTTACCTCATAGATGTTAAGTGAAGAGGCAATTGATATTCAAGATTGAGAAACATGAAGGAAGGAAAAAAGGGTGATGTAGCCTAAATTATTTAAACATTTTTTAAACTGATCAAATTAATTAAATATTTGTTCAACTTTCTATTCAACTTTGCTTGTAGAATACTTTGGTTTTAAATAGCGTACTTATTAAAAAATCACATTTTTTCCACCTTCTGGGAGAATATGTGTTCTCAAAACACAAGAGAAATATAGAATTCTCTATGTACCTTATATTCAACTGTAGGACTATATAACTACCTGATAGTACCTACATCTCAAAAATGCTGAGATGATGTAAAGGAACACATTCATTCAAGTTTTTTTTTTATATAGGGTGTGTGTGTATGTATGTGTGCATATATATGTATTATATATAATATGTGTGTATGTACATATATGCTTATGCTTTATTTGGGAAGAAAAGATATACACACATTAAACGATTAATTACATGTCAAGGTAGAAACTGTAACCCAACAGCATCCCATTAGATTGTGAGTTCCTTGAGGGTATGGGCCACGTTTTTGCCTTTCTTCATATCTCCCATGCTTAGCACAGTGTCTAGCACACAGTAAGCTGTTAATAAATGCTGGTTGACTTGAGGGAACATGCAATCCTTGAGTTACTGGAGTAGAAGGGAAGTTAGGAAAGGTTTCAAGTCTAAGACAAACTACAAACCCCTCAGTTTGGCATTTACAGGCCTCTACAATATGGCTCCCACATACCTTTTCAGTCTTATTTCATATTACTATCCTCCAGGTATAGTCAATTCTTGTCATTTGTGATAATTATGTTCTATAACGTCACCCCGAACACTGAATTAGTGAACACTAAACCGTTGTTCCGAGGGGAAATACAGGGTTAGGTTTGTGTAAGCCTCTGGTTACATTTACTTTAGCAACCTTGACCTTCTGGTGCAGTCCCATGTACTGATCAGTGAATTTCCTTTTCCTTTCTCTGGATGTATTATATTGTTGATTCAGCAACACTAAACTCATGGCCAACAGCACTATAACTCATGCCCGAATGAAGCTAATCTAACAAATGTATTTTCCATAAGCACATCACAGCCTCCTAGGGCCTGAACTTCAACGTTCCCAATGGGGACTAATTTAAACAGCAAAATCACCACCAAAAAGCGCAAATACGCAAAAACACAGCGCTAAGTAGACTAAGATTAGAGCTGAAACAAGAAGATAAGAGTTCTGCCTTGTTTGACCTCCGCCAGGAAGCTTCAGGACTCAAATATTTCTCCATTATGCGCATGTCCGCAAATGACTGTGAAAGGGTCATTTGGGGTTATGAAGTTAGTGAGTGAATTCACAAGCATGGAATCTGTGATCAACCATACTCTGCCTTCCAGTCAAACCGACCTACTTGTGGTTTCTTGAACCCAACATTCTTTTTCCGCCCCTTTGTGCAAGTGAATGAATGAATAAACGAAAAAGCATTTATTCTATTCACCTCCTGACAGATAGGTGACGGACTGCTATGTATGTGGAATGAGAGACAAACATTTTTTGGACATGGCCAATATGGGAATTTGTTTTGCCATATTATAGGCATTCATTATGAGGATTTTGTTGTTCTATTTTTTCCTTATTAGAGTTTGACAGGAAGGCTGGAATGAAAGAAAATAAATGCCTGTTGATTTAATAAACTATCCCCCCCCAAAGTATTTATTAAATGTTTATTATGTGCAAAGCACTATGCTAAGGGCCGGGGGTACAGAGAAAAGCAAGACAGTCCCTGTTGCCAAGGAGCTCACATCCTAACAAGGCAGACGATACATACCGGTTTCTGTGGTTGCCTATGTCTGGAATGCACTCCATCCTCATCTGTGCCTCAAAGAACTCCTAACTTCCTTCAAAACCAAGCTTGGGGGCCCTCATTCATGAGGCCTTTGCTGGTTTTCCCAGTTGTCATAAAATTATCCCTCTTATAAAATTACATTTTTTACTTACTTATTTAACTGTATATCTTGTCTCCCTCAACAGAATATAAGCTCCCTGAGAGCAGAAGCTATTTAATATGTGTCTTTGTATCCTGAGCCTTGAACATAATAGGTGCCTTCCTAGTGTTGGTCGATCTGAACTAAAGTCAAGGAAAATGGACATGTTTCATCTGATCTTTAAAACTAATGTACACGGACTAGAGGACATGCCAAGTGGAGGAAATGACATCAAAAAAGATAAAGGGGTGAACTTGGGAAACAGGAACAGATCCTAGTAGAAACCAGTTTAACTCCTGTCCAAAAAGGAGTATTTTCCCCAACTTCTGCAGATTTATGATGGCTTCATCTTTTATCCAGAGATAAGAGAATCAAGCACACTGTGTCTTGGTGTACTTGGTGTACTTGCTTATTTTCTAGGTACTATTTGTCTGTCTCAACAGCCAGTTTTTATTGATAAATATCCTTGGTGAAATTTTAAAGATAGTCATTTAAAACGTTTCTCCATCTGAGAGTGTCTCTATCAGTGGAAATATAAATCAGAGGTACCTCAGTGCCTACGCTCATAATTCCTTGGAACAGAAATCCTACTGGTGGGCCGCACCCAGTGCCCAAAATTCATTTGTATTTAAGGGAGTTTCACCGATCTATTGGAATGTAAGTGCCTCTGAGTTCTGCAAAGAAATCTAAACAGACCGAACAAGAGAACAAAAAAGAAGACATGCCAATTCATCCCACTTATCAACCGGAATGTTTTTATTCTAACTCTTCCCTAGTCACCAAACCACGACCAAGACAATTTGGAGGAGGAATTAATAGACTGGTTTCTCAACATCCTTTTTGATATTTCCCTGATGAAAACAGTTAAGTAAATGAATCATTAGGTTGAGAAAATGCAATTCAATTAAACTTACGTTTATCAGTTGCCTGCCACATACTGTGTACAGGGACTACCAAAGATAAAAATGAAATCGCTCCATCCTCAAGGAGCTTGCCTTCTATTATTTGTATGTACGCGTAAAGGGGAATACAACATATGCACATAAATACAAAAGAAAAAGCAACAATAACCAAAAGACCCCTCTCCCTTATACATATATCCCTTCCTTTCCATTTCCACTACAACCACCTTAATCCAGGCCTTCGTTCCCTCATTCCACTTTACCTCATTGACTCCTTGTCTCAGGCTTTCTCCTCTCAAGTTCAGCCTACACACAGCAGCCAGGATAAAATAATCTTCCATAGACGCTTTTAAAAAAAAATCCTGCTTAATAGCCTAAATAAAAAGCCCCCTATGACCTATAATGCCAAATCTCTGTTCCATGCCCCTTTGCACGCATTCCCAATAGATTTATGGAATAGATAAAAGGTTTCTTAAGAATCAATTTGGATGGAATTCAGTGGCCCAAGAGTCAATAGTTTTGATTTTGAGAAAAGCAAAATTTTCCCTTGAAAATCAAAATAAAAAGTACCTATCTTTTTTTCGCAATGAACCTGTTTAGAACAATATGTAGGATTTTAACTAGCCTAAATCACTTGACTTAGCCTTAATTTTACTTTAGAACATGTGAGCTATGAATCCTACTATTACTGTATGTTTTCTAAAAGTCTGGATCACCAACCGCATGATACTGGAATGAAGCCAGTCTACTAGCATTGAAGAAAGGCTTGTCACAACACCGCTCTGCTGGGCAGGATGTAGGCAGGGAGCGGATGACAGCAGAGTACTCCAGCAGCTGCTGCACAGTGAACTGGGAGTGGGGCAACCACAAGCAGAGGGGGCAGAAGAAACACTTCAGAGACACCCAGAATTACAACTTCCAAAAAATGTGGCAAAGTTGTTGACTGCTGTGAAGCCACAGCAGCAGACAGGCCGGCCTGCTTTGTGACAATCGGACAGGCAGTGGCTGTTTTTGAGCAAAGGCTCGGGGCCAGGGAAGGCTAAGAGGCAAATGGCAGCTGTGGCCCCCAGGCAAGGGACAATTGTGATAATATGCTAAGCATGGAAAGTGGGCTGCTTCTGCTTAGGTACCCTCAGGTATACCTGTATTCTCACAGTGTTTACCATCAATCAGTAGCACAATCTTTGAGCATAAAGTTTCTATCTAAATGTCAGTAAGTCCAAAATTGGATAAATGGTTTCACTCAATATATGCACTGCAAAAGTGTTAAAAATCATTCTGTGTCACATCCTTATCAAAGTGGGAAAATTACATAATGCAAATTTTGTTATATCTGTCTTGGCTAAAGCATATCAACCAGCCAATGTCAATCAGTGATCAGCAAATTAGTATATTGTGCCTGAATTGCCACTTTTTTTTCCATTCTGAAAGTCAACACATCCAAAATGGAACTCGTCTTATCTCCTCCCTTCCCCCCATCTGTCCCCCTTTTAAACTTCCCTGTTTCTGTTCATAGGTACTATTATGGGATTTAAAGCTGAGCAGGATTTTAGAGATCCAAATGCCTTATTTTTATCAGCAAGCATGTATTTACCCCCTAAATGGGTCAGGCATTGGGCCAGGCCCTGAGAACACAAGGGCAAAAATAAGAGTCACCAATCTCATTTCTACCCAGGAGATACAATATATTCACAGCAATGGGAGATACACAAAACAAAGAGACAGTGATGGGGGTGGGGCGGGCAGGGATAACAACTGGGGAATCAGAGAAACTAAGTGATCCCATAAGAAACACATGTAGGAGAGCCAGCATTCAAATTCGGGTCCTCTGATTCCAAAGCTAGAGCTTTTGCTAATACGCCATGCTAACTGGTGACCTAGGTGCCTCAAGTGACATGAGATTCTACCTGCTCTCAAACTTCATATTCAGTCATCCTTCCATTCTACCAATTCTACCTTTACAATATCACATTCTCTGTTTTCCCACAGCTACTATCCAAGTCCATGTCTCTAATCACCTCTTGAGAAGACTCCTATTTGGTATCCTCAGTTCTAGTCTCTTTCTTTGTCAATCATTCCTCCACAGAACTGCCTTATTACCCACCCCCAACCCCAAACCCCCCCAAAATCTTCCTGAGGCATAGGCCTGACCATGTCACTCTCCTGCCCCCAAGCTAACAGCATCTTGTAGATAAAATACTCTTCAGTCTGGAAATTAAGATCCTCTACAGTGTGGCTGCAATCCCTATTTTCTGCTTTGTTTCACAATACTCCTCTCTGCAATTTGATATTTTAGCCATATTGGGTTACTATTTGTTCCTCAAACTTCACGTTCCATTTCTTAGCTTCATGCTTTTGTACAAGCTGTCCCCTATATCTGAAATAGATTTGATTCTCATCTCCAACTCTCTAGATCTTTATTTTCTTCAAGGCTCAAGCCTGAGTGCAGCATTTTCTGTGAGGGTTTGTCAGATCCCCCAGTTTGCTCCGCTTATTGCTTATTATTGCTCCTCTTAAATCACCTTGTATTCACTTACAGGTCTTTTAGTTGTAGCACACCCCAATAAGATAGAAGTTCTTTGAGGGAAGGGACTATTTCCTTCTTGTCTGTGTCCCTAGTGCTTAGCACAGTGCCTGACACTAGGAAGTGCTTAATGAGTACTTGATCGAATTGTTCTCTACCTAATGGTTCATTTATCAAATGTGATCTTGATAAACCAACAACTGGCCTTGATAGACCAGTTTATAACTGCACAGTCAAGACACACCAAGGGTTTTTTTATGCCCTAATGTGATATATTGTTCTTTAGTCCTGAATCAACAATTGCTTGCCAGAAACTTTATCTGGATATCGTGATGGCATTTCAAACATGTTCCAAGCAGATATCATTATCTTGTGCCCTAAATTTGTCCCTCCTCTAAAGTTTCCTCTTTATTTTGCAAACCTCATCATTCTTCCAGTTACTCTGTTTTGTGACCTTGGCATCACCTTCAGCTCCCCACTCTTCCTCTTAACATACAATCAGTTGACAAGTCTTGTGGATTCTATCACCCAACATCTTTCTTATCTGTTCCCTTCTCCCCTGCTCATGTGTCCAGGCTAACATCCTAATTCAGACTCTCCCTACCTCTCACCTGAGTTATAATAATAGCCTTCTAACTCATCTCCATTCCTTACCAGTCCAATCATTGCACAGCTGTAGGTCTGATCATGTCACTCCAGTGCTCAAAAGTGCTCCCTATCACTTCTAGGATCAAACAAAAAAAAAGTCTACTGTTTGGCATTTGAAGTCCTTCACAATCTGGCTCTAGCCTACTTTTTCTAGCCTTGCTCTCTTTTACTCCCTTTTATGTACTCCACAGTTCAATCACCCTGGCCTACTTTTAATAACAGAAACTCCATATCACTCCTCTCTATGTCTTCGTATAGTGGTCCTGCATGCCTTCATTTCTGTCTCTTGGAATAATTAGCTCCCTTTACGATTCAACTCAAGTTTTATTTCCTACATTATGACATTATCAACAAATAACCAACAAGGAGAAATTTTCCTCCCAGGTTCTTCTATTACCTGCTGCTGGGGCCATAGCCTAGTGCCACCTTGAATGCACACAGCTGTTAGGCAGCATGGTTTCTAGTGCTGACTCACCAAGAATGTGAGTGTTCTGGGGAAACAACTACCATCACATAGCCAGGGCATCACCTTTAATGGAACCGGATGACTGGAAGCACCACGCAGTCAAGTATATCCCCAGTTTCATAGGTTCACCTGCTAGCAAATTCCTGATCTATACAGGCATGAGGAGCTGATTTATTACCACAGAATAACATTACAATTGATTCACAAATAACATAATTTGATCAACTTTACTAAAACCCCTCAAATATAACATTTAACAATCAAAACAATGATAGAATCATCTGAAATGATAGTGAAACTAGTTTGCCTTGCTTAGATTTTAGATGTGCCATTAACACCTCTTTCCTACTAGTTTTTGGTTAGATCCAATACTCTGGAAATACAAAGTCACCTTTTACCCTGAAGATATTCCTTGCAGTAATAACTGACCTTTTAAAATGTCTTATCCCTTACTTTTTGTAGAAATAAATTCTCAAGACTGCACAAAAGGACCCCAATGGGGTTAGTGTTAAAGGAGTAACAGCGATTATCTAATGCTGCCATTCTCCTTAAACATGGAAACAACTAGCTTCTTGGTAAGGAGAGTAGAGTCCCTCACCACTTAGAATCCTATTGTAAGCATTATCTACAAATGTGACAGTCTATGGAAAACTGTTTCTCTATAGGTTCAGGCAAGGTGCCTTGCCCCCTTCAGGTGGCTTTAAGAGACATATCAACAGCCCCATTTACGCAGCTCGTATCATGTCTAATGATACTCAACCTGGCATCTGCCATGCTTTGAGTCTTTCCGTTTAAAACAAAGTGCAGCTTCCCCCACATAGCATCCTGATTAAACAAATTATCTGTGGTGCTGACTGCAAATGTACACACCAGAGTGCAGGAAATGAACAGATACAATGGCCAAGTCTGTATTTAATTTTAATTAAATTTCATTCTGTAGCTCAATTAATCCACATCTCCAAATGTCAGCAGGACTTAGGCAAATGGAATGACATCTGCTGCACTGCACCCTGACTATAAAACCTTCACTGCATGCTAGGGCTCTGGAACTGCACCAGGAAAAATGAAACAGCTTTATTAAGTGTACAGCAACATATAGAATTCGGTCTAATGAAAGTACATATGCTCTGAAAGAAAATTAGACTATGGATGTGAGTGTGGCCAATACTGCTAAACGACCTGGTCAGCATGATTTATGAAAAATAAAGTCAAAAGTGGTTTATTTGAAAGGTCGATGCCTGCCATCTGGGTTGTGCTTTCTTTATACTTACCTTCTGGACTTGTTCATAACTGTTACTGATGTGGTTCTTCTTCTGAATACAGTCTTTCTCCATGGGAAGCCTGAGTTTGCCATTGGAGGAAAGGAGTAAAGGTTTCACCTGAGAAAATGGGTCTTGGAAAAAGACTTGGAAAAGTGGTTGTTTAAAATGGTGAGCTTCCTCAGAGATGGCTCCCACTGGCACCTCCAGTGTGAGTTACTGTCAATGGCCAGGACGGCCATAAAACCTCCATGTCACTTACACAGGGTGTTCCAAAGTCAGAGTGCAGTAGAAGTGTTGGTGGCTCTCATGCTGAATTCAGTGGTATACAAAATGGTTTAGGGAGTGTTAACTTTGTGAAGTATTTGTGAACGTTTGTAACTAATAATCTTAATTTGTGAAGTTTTTGAGGAAAGAGCAATCTTGCCAATACTATTTGGTCAAGGATTTCAAACATGAAATCCAAAGAAGGCTAGAACCCTTCTTTTATGAGATTGCAGGCTCTCCTTAGGATCCTGGCCTCTGACAGGTGTGAACTTTCATCTTATCTTGTCCAGATCCAGGCTTCTGCATCTCTTCTTTGTGATTTCTAAACCATGCCATGGGCCACATACTTTGCTCCACCTCCCCTTTAAGTGCTGCCTTCCTCCATTAGAATGTTGAGTTCCTTACTTGTATTTGTATCCCTACTACTTGGCATTTGCCTGGCACACACTAAACACTTAATGAATGCTTTATCATCCATTTATTCATTTATAACATAGCCCAAGATCCTAATAGCTTTTTGTTTTTTGGCTTATACTACTGATCTTTGGATCCCACTACTGATTCATATGGAGACTATAATCCACTAAATCCTCAGATTTTTTGGCACCCAAGCATAAGACTTTATATTCATCCCTAGTGAATTTTGTTTTATAAGATTAAGTCAAATGCTCTGGGCCTGTCAAGATCCTTTTGGATCCTGATTCTGTCATCAAGTGTATTAGTCATCCCTTCAAGTGTCATGTCGTCTGCAAATTTGATAACTATACCATCTATTCCTTTATATAAGTCATTGAAAAAATATTAACTACCACAGGGTCAAGCACAGATCCCTGGGGCACTCTACTGGAAACGACCTGCCATATTGACTTTGGGTCATTAATGATGACTCTTTCTTTGAATTCAGCCATTCAACCAGTTCTGAATCCATCTAATTGTATTATTATCTAACCCATACCTCTTCATCTTCTCCACAAGGATAGTATAAGATACTTCATCAAAGGCTTTTTAAACTAAAGTATAGGTAAATAGGGCCACAGCAGTGTCCTCATCTCCTAGTTCAGGAATACCATTAAAAAAGGAAATGAGATTAGTTACAGGGGTGGGGAACCTGCGGCCTTCAGGTCACATGTAGAGTTGTTCCAAACTTGGATTTGGTCAAAGGGTGGCACCTGAGGGCATAGAGGGCCACATGTGGCCTCAAGGCCCCAGGTTCCCCACCCCAGCATGACCTGTCTTGGATGAAGGCAGCCCAGATCTTTTGAATCATAAAATCAAGAACTGGGAAGAATCTTAGAGATAAACTTAGTGTAACCCTCTCAAGAGTGAGATAGGTGAACCCAGAAGAAATAATTTACATGAAATAATTCACAGAGGTAAGTAGTGTTGGAATTTGAACCTAGGTCTTCTGAAACCACGTCTAGTTCTCTTTCCACTGTTCCATAGTCTCAGAGTTGTATTCATAGGCTATTCTAGGGAGTATATAATACAAACACACACACACACAAATATATATGTATATATTTATACACGCATATACACATGTATATGTATATTTATGTGCATGTGCATGTGTATATGAATACAAGGTACCCCCAAAATCTTAGTGCAATTTTAAGCTTTTTTTAAAATTTTTTTTTATTTTTAGTTTACAACACTTGGTTCTACATAATTTTGAGTTTCAGATTTTCTTCCCTCCCTCCCCAAGATGGCATGGAATCCCATATAACTTCCACATATAACTTCTCATTGAATTAATTTACACACTAGTCAAGTTATGGAGAAGAATTATGACCAATGAAATGAATCATGAGAAAGAAGAAACAGGACCAAAAAAAAAACACTAACCCAAAAACAAAAGGGAGAAAAAGAAAAAAAAGGGGGGGGGAAGGCTAGCATGAAGTGTGCCTCAATCTGCATTCATACTTCATAGTTCTTTCTCTGGATGTAGATAGCATTCTCCATCGTGAGTCCTTTGGAGTTGCCTTTGTACCTTGTGTTGCTGAGACGAGCAAAGTCTGTCAGGGTTGGTCCTCAGAGAATCCATATATCTGTGGTTGTGTATAATGTTCTCCTGGCTCTGCTCCGCTCACTCAGCATTATGTCGTGTAGGTATTTCCAGGTTGTTATGAAGTCCGTATCATCCCCATTTCTTATAGCACAATAGTATTCCACTACCTTCATATACCACAGCTTGTTCAGCCATTCCCCAATTGATGGGCATAATTTTAAGCTTTAATGTCATAAAATATATACACACATATGCATATTTATATATACATATACATGCACATATAAATAGCAGACAGAGGAACTGTGAGAGATCTAACTGGAGAAAAATAAATATTATAGAAGATTGGGCTGAACATGGAATGATGGGTAATGGAATCTATTTCCCTATATGTATATGAATATAAAATATAATATAAATACTTCATATGTATCAGTTTGTGGTTATCATTATGATTCTTATGAAATATCAAATGGAACCACTGTTAATTCAATTCCAACATTAGTTATTAAGTTCCTAAAATATGAATGTACTTTGCTAGGCATTAAGAGACATGTAAAGACATACACACACATACATGCACACACACACGCCCTATTCAAAAAATGACTATTAATCAAGTAGAATACTATCAAAAGTAGAGAATTATGCTACTAATGATAAGCAAGAGACGAAATGTTCAACCACTATGTACCATATTCGTTATTAGCCTCTTTGAGTACCTTTATCCTGAGGCAGCTAGGTGGCGCAATGGATAGAGTGCTGGGCCTGAAGTCAGGAAGACATCTTCCTAGGTTCAAATCTGGCCTCAGACACCTACTAGCCTTGTGACCCTGGGTAAGTCACTTAACTGGTTGCCTCGGTTTCTTCATCCACCAAATGAGCTGGGGAAGGAAGTGGCAAACCACTCTAGTATGGGATGGCGGAGGATGAAAAAACCCCAAATGGGGTCATAAAGAGTCAGACACAATTGTAAACTAAAACAATAAATCTTTGTCCTATTTCATTTTTTACTTTTTTATGCCCCTATTTATTCCCACATGCTTTGTATGATGTAACTTTTTCCTCCTTTTTATCAATAAAATTTGACTCTCCTATGGTTATTTTTTTGGTGATTTTTAAATTCATGCTTATTCAGAATAGTATGACACTTTGGAGTATTTCATGAGTCAATTAAATTCAATTAAGCAAATATTTATTAACTGGCTAATATGTCCTAAGGGCCAGGAATACAAGGATACAATAAGATCATCCCTGACCTCATGGAGTTTACATTACCCTTTGGGACAGCAGGGTTGGGGCGGGGGAGATACAACAAGTGCATAGATAAGTAGATATGAGATATAAACAAGATCAATACAAAGTAATTATGAGCAGGGCTCCTACTGGGGAATAAGGAGCCAGCCCTTGATATGAGCCTTGAATGGCATGCAGGGTTTCAAGAGGCAGGGATGAGGAAAGAGAGCATTCCAAGCACAGGGAAGAGCCTGTGCAAAGGCATGGAGAGGGGAGATGGGATGGCACATATGGAGGACACCAAGTAGGTCACTTTGATTAGAATGTAGCATGAGGGACTTTTGAGAAGACTTTTGAGAGTCCCTTGGACAGCAAGGAGATCAAGTCGGTCAACATTTAAAGAAATTAACTTAGGCTATTCACTGGAAGGTCAAATGTTGAAGCTGAAGTCTAAATACTTTGGCCACAGAATGAGAAGATGGGACTCACTGGAAAAGACCCTGATGTTGGGAAAGATTGAAGACACAAGGAAAAGGGGACAGCAGAAGAAATGGATAGATAGCATCATGGAAACAATGAACATGAATTTGGACAGACTTTGAGAGACAGCGAAGGACAGGAAGGCCTGGTGCTATGGGGTCACAGAGTCAGATATAATTGAACAACAACAAAACAACGACATGAGTGAAGGGGAAAACTGAGAAAAAGCCTTGAAGGATCGGCTATAGCTAGATTGTGAAGGGCTTTAAATACCAAACATAGGAGTATGTATTTTATCCTTGAGGCAACAGAGACTAATGAGAACTTCTTGTGCAAGGGAGTGATGCAGTCAGATATGTGCTTGAGAAATATCAACACCTCAACTATGGGGAGGAGGCACTGGAAAGAGAAGTGGTTCCAGCGCGTCCTCCCGAGTTGAGGTATTGTGAGTTAGTTACCTTGGAGTAAGGGTGATGCACTACAAAAAGTCCTAATCAGGAATCAGAGGACCTGGGTCCCAATCTTAGCTCTGCTAGTTTCTAAGTGTGTGATCTTGGGCAAGTTACTTATATTCACCGGGCCTCTGTTTCCTCATCTATAAAATGAGGGGAGTTGGAGGTACTTTATGGCTCTACATCTATCACCTTATGACCTGAATCTGTGTTGCCAATTATAAACAAGAGAATTTGCAAGATTTGCTTATTAAAAACAGAAATTTAGTATTAAGAAAATATTTTTTAAAGATCTAAATCATATAGACAAAGAGTTTAGATAGTATTTCATTCTTAATCCTACAAATAAGTAAGGAATATCAAATTGGATCTGATAATAAATGTACAGAAAAAAGAAAACAACTTCAATATACTTAGTGAACCTATCTGGGTGAAACACTGAGATGACATGCAGAACCCAGTATATTAATGAATTTGAAATAGCAATCAATAAGACCATGAATTCTACATAGATCAAAAGTAAACATGGGATTAATGTTGGTCTTACTTGACACTAGAAAGACATTAAAACATATTGTTAATATGATAGTTTAAATTTGCAAAAATGATGAATCGAAACTCTAGGAGAATGCTTATGAGTTCAATTACCTATAGCAACCAATATGAAAGTGGTATTGGTAAGATGTACATAAAACAACCTTAATAACCACATAATTTGTATGCACTGCTCTACTTATTTCATTTAGAAAATTATGGTTCGTAATTTGGAGTTCAGACACATATACAATTACACTTTTATTATTACTTTGTTAAGGATCTCTCAAGGACAATATTTAGGCTATGAAATTATACAATTCCCTTCTTAAAAACATGAATATCATTTACCTTCAGTGGTTTAGATATAGTTCTGGCTGAGACAGGGAATATAGGCTAAGCTGCTTTTCAATATTTCTTCTAGTATTATGATAGTATAAAGATTGTAAGTATTTCCCACTTCTGTTATTTTAATAACTGAACATTCTAAATGTTTCCATCTTTAGTCACATTCACATTGGATTGATAAATGAGATGGAAATACAAACAACAGAATTAAACATTTTACAACTGGGGCAACCACTAAAGAAGATGCCCATATCAATAAGACCCTCTTTTTCTGGTTGAGACAAAATTGCAGCAGAAGTGTATTAGAAAACACACACACACACACACACACACACACACGCACACACAGGATTTGGACCCTGAGAATCTGGGTTCAAATTCAACTTTTGAAATTTACCAGTTGTGTGACCTTGGGTCTCTCTTAACTTCCTGGATCTTAGAGTTTCTTGCTAGTAAAATAGAGGTAATAGCATCAACAGAATCTACTGCAACAATTGTTGTGAAGACCAAATGGGTTATGTATGTCGATGTGAGTTTTAAATCATAAAGCGCCACATAAATGTTACCTAGTAAGATTTCATGCTAGTCTTCAATATTCCACACTCTGCAGAATATAGGAGATACACAGTTTCTGAAAAATGGCTTCCTTTTATATGTTTCTATGCCTTAAGGTAGTATTGGGGATTGGGTGCATTCTTATAGCCTATGTCTGTAGAACACATGTTCTGGAAGTTCTTACACAAAGATGGGAAGCATTTCCATTTGGGCCCAGAGATGGACACTCTGTCTAAGTGCAACCTCACTTAGAGAAACCACCCAAGTTTTGGCCACTAGATGTTGAATTTTTCTAGCCATAGCAACTCATGAATCTGTTTACAACGGCGGAGATGGGTGGCCCTCTGCACTGATAGAAGGACTGCCTACCTTGAAGAAATCAGAGATCCTGTGAAGTACTGATGTGCCCCAAAAGATAACCGATTATATTTACTCCTTTGCAGGTACTGTTGGTACTCAAGTTCTTATAAATGTAGGATGTAATACCTTGAAAAGTTAGATGATTAATCGTAAAACTTGGGCTATTGGAATCTATCCTTTGATTTAAATTTTTCTTTATATCAGTGGAATATTCCATGATATTTAGTTAATTTGAATTCAGAAACAAATTCCTCTAAAAGAAAACGACAAACTTTAGGGAATATTCTGAACACTGATAGGATCTTTTTATTTTGTGGATGATTGGCAATATTTTTTGTTGTGGGTTTTTTAAAAGCCAAGAATATCCAAACCTAATAACTGTTGGGAGGATCTGACTAATGGAATACTGGGCAATGATTTCAATTTCATTCATTCTTTCAATAAGCAATAATCAAGCTCTTCGTGTATGCATTGAATATTACTCTTTTTTTGATTGCAGACATGTGAAATTTAATGAGAACAGAACACAGTGCGGTGTTTATCAAGCCAGAGACATCAGGAACCAACATAAATAGGCGCTTCGTGTTTTTCACAGTGAAGTGTGCAAATCTTGCCCCAGTGTAATCTATTTATGCTTATGATTCCAATGCTGTTACTTCTGATGCCCAAAAAGCTGCTTCATCGCATCCCCTGCCGATGATGCCACTGTAAAATTTCAGGTAATGAGATAAGGGGCACGCTTGAGTTCTTCCCATGCCAAGATGAGGAAAATTAATTTTAAATGCTAAAAAGATGAGACTACTGGTGCAGACGGTCACTAAGCACTACCAGCTGCTCTATAGCATTAGAGTTTGGAAACAGGACCTTGTTTAAAAACACTACCGCATAACTGTGGGACACACTATCAAACTGTAGCAGGATGCAGAGATGCTAAGACCTTGCCTAATCACACTAAAGAGCTGGATTCTTTGGCAAAAAAACTGACAGTTCAAGTTGCGTTGATAGCACTGGACTCCATATTTCCTTAACATATGGAGAATTCTGTTATAAATGGACAATAAAGGATTTGGTTATTATTAATGGGAAAGGCTTCCAAATTTCAGTTCTATTGATGTTTTAAGCATGTTAATTCGGGGCTGTTTGTAGAGCTGAAGTTCTAAGATAGGATGGTGTCTTGTAGTGGGTATGAGCTATGAGGAAGACAATCCTTCCCAATTAAAATAGTATGCGAAATATCACAGAAATAAGTAATGATGATAAATATTTTAAAAGTATGATCTATTTTAACATAAGATTTTAGAGCTGAAGTTACCTTGAAATTAATGTAGTACAGGGGTGGGGAACCTCTGCCTCAAGGCCACATGTGGCCCTCTAGGTCCTCAAGTGTAGCCCTTTGATGGAATCCAAACTTCATAGAACAAATCCCCTTAATAAAAGGATTTGTTCTGTAAAACTTGGACTCAGTCAAAAGGCAGCACCCGAGGATCTAGAAGGCTACATGTGGCCTCGAGGCTACAGGTTCTCCACTCCTGACTAGTGTCACCCTTTCATTTTCTAGATGGAAAAATTAGCTCCAGAGAGGTCTGTCCACGGTCACAAACTTAGTTGGTAGCAGAATAATGACTCCTGATCCTCAATTCCCTAATCTTCTACTGCAAAATGAAAAGTAAATAGAAAGTAGTACACATAGTAAGTCCTATAAGAGTTCAAAGGAGGGAGAGATCACTAATGGACTGGCACAAGGGATGAGGAAAGGCTTCTAGAAGGAGGTGGGAACTGAGAGATTCTCAAGAGATGTGTAGGACCTGAACTGATGGAAAGGAAGGGAGGATGACATTTCAGGTGGGAGGAATAATTTAGACATTGATTCACAGAGGTAGGGATGCATTTGGAGTGTTTATGGGGGATTTCATAATAGTAATAAAATAATAATAGCAACATGTATATGAAGCATTTTGAGTTTTACAAAGTGCTTTCCTTAAAACAACCTTGTGAGGTTAAGCAGTGAAAGTATTATCACCTCCATTTTACAGGTATGGAGACTGAGGCTCAAAGATAATGATAGCCCCCCAAAAGAAAGAATAGGTAGAAGTCTTGACCACACAGTCTTCCTCAGCTGAAATCTTATTGACCATCAATGTTGTCTGAATTCTCTCCAGCAGAATACATTTTGGCAGGTGCTTAGTAAACATGGATGCCCTGAATTGCTTGAATAATAGCCAACCTTCCATTTTCATTTGTGTGACATGGGCTTGGTCCAAGTTGGTCTTAACTGGTTGTTTATATCGGCCATCTTGGCATTTTTAGCCAGAAGCAACCTGTCACTGTTTTTGAAAGGAACATCTGTATGACCAGTGGAATGCAAAAGAATATTGCTTTAAAATTGTAAAATGTGGCAAGCCATTCTCAAGACATCTAATTGCCTATTTAGAGAAAAGAAAATCATAGGGAATATTTTCGACTGAAAATATAAAAAGTACAAAACAGAATAGAGACACAAGGTGTAGAAATTCTGGGGGTGGTGAGGGGGCGTGTAAAATGAAGAAGAAAGCACCTAAAATAGAAGCTAAGGGAAGCCATAAAATAAAATGATTCTCAACAAAGCAGAAGAATGCAGTAATTACCTTGGGAGGATTGAAGCTTGAAGGAAATAATATAAACATTCAAGACTTAAAAGCAGGAGGAGGAAAGCATTCTAAATTCAGAGACTTTCTCTTTGAATTCAAGCTGATTGGTCACCATGTTTTGAAAGTCCTTTATTGCATTTTAGATGAGTTATAATAATAATGATGCTTAGGGTTTATTGAACATCTTAAAGTCAATGATTCCAAAGTACTTTGGAAATATCTAGTGACAGATATTTTCTTTTAACACATAGAGAAATTGAGAGACACAGAAATCAAGTTCAGTGATTCAGTGACTTGTTCAGTGTCACAATTAACCAATACTGATGCTTGAAATGGCAATTCAAGTTTTTTGCTATCCAGTGTGGGCACTTCCCCCACCCCCACCCTCATGATTCATTGTCTTCTTTGCAAAGAGAAAGGTAAATTCATTATAAAGTATGACTATGAACTGTGGAACATGGTTACAATTCATGGCTACTGTATGTTAAAAATGTAAAAAAATACCTTAAAGTTTTTAAAAGAAATTTAGCATGTTATATAAAATAGATCAATTATAAAGGAATTGTTATTCCATTATTATAAAGTCAATTAATAATGAAATTGTTATAATTTAAAAAAAAACAGTTCCATGAAGCCCAAGTTAAGAATCCCTGGTCTAAAGAATCTGTGGTTTTCTAGAAGAGCAAAACCATAGATAGTCCAAAGCGAGAAAATCCCTGTCATTACATAGCCAATCAATAAACATCTATTAAGCTCCTGCTATGTTCCAGGTACCCTGCTAAGTCCTGGGGATACAAAAAAAGGCAAACACTCTAACAGTCTCCTCACCAGTCTACCTGCCTCCAGACTTCCTCCCCTCTAACCCACTCTGCACTCTGACATATTAATATTATGGTTGTGTTTGTCCTTCATTCTAGAAGAGGACCATGACATCAGGGAAATGATGATATGACTTTCAGTTGACTTTGATTTGAGTGACAGAGGGCTGTGCAAGGTCAGTAGCCTCACTTTCTGCTCCAGGGCCATCTAGGTCCTGGAGATGGCCCAGGACACAATGGGAGACCCTGGCCCTTTTAGACTTAGGCCTTTTCATGTACTCACTTAGAGTGAGATAACGCCCATTCAGTGAATGAATAGGTCTCTTTAAGAAGTGAGTCAAAGGATGGCCTCTTCAATTAGAAAAAAAGAAAAAAAAATCAAGCCAGGAGGATTATTAAGGCATCTCATGACTCCCTTGCTTAAAAAGCTAGAATGGGTTAACCCCAAATAATTTTAAAATTGCTCAGCTTGACTTTTAAGGTCCTTCATTGTCTTTCCCCCAACTTTACCTTTCCAACCTTATCTTCAGCCATTTCCATAATCATTTCTTTTCAGTCAAACTGGATTAGCTGCTATTCTTTGCACAGACTGTGTATCTTCTGGCCTTTATGACTTTGTTCATGCCTTTTTTTTTTTTTGCTTCATTCTCATTCCCTGGACTTAGTCACCATGCTTCAGCTGCCTTCTTCCCTCTGCCTCTTTGAAGCCTCTTCCCTCCTTGTTGGGTTCTTCACAGAACCTCCATTTCAAGGAAGAGTCCAAGCCTGTCATCCTTCATTCTCTGGAGTTTGCCACTGTGCTCTCTCAGGTAACTTCCTGCCCCTCCTTTGCTTTAAGATCCTTTTTACGTGGTTTTTGTGCCCCATTAGTACATGAGCTGCTTGAGGGTAGGTACTGTCTTTCTTTTTGTTTGTTTTTTTTGTGTAGCTTTCCTAGCTTGGCACATAGTAAGTACATAATAAATGTTTGTTGACTTGTATTTATTCTACTTGGAAAGTTCTTCCTGGCATTCCTACCAAGTAAAATCTTAAGAGTCTGAAAGAACTCATTTCTTCCACATAGCATTTCTGATGCCCCCCTCAAGAAGTGACCTGTCCTTCCTCTCAATGCCTACGTCACTTTGTGCCATGCTTATGACATATAACATGCTACCATGTTTTGTGGTCATCTATGTATCATCTCTAATAGAGTAAAAGTTTTTTGAGAGGAGGGATTTGAGGATGGGTAAATTTCTGTATGCCCCACTATGGCCAAGCAGAGCTTTGCAAATAGAGAGTGCTTAACAAATGTTTGTTGACTGGATTAAAGAAAGACCCTCTGAGGCTATTAAGTTATATTCCAAATGATCATAAGATCTGGAACTAGGAGGGACCTTAGAAACCAGGGAGTTCAATTCCCTCAATTTACCAGTGAAGAACCTCATCTTAACCTAGGGAGGTTAAGAGACTTGCACTTACAGATGTGAAAGTAACATCTGGCCATACAAGTCTTAGGGTCAGAACTTGAATTCATGTTCTTTGACTCTAGAGACAATACTGTTTCCACTGACATGTTAGTTAGCTACAGGGAAGGAGCAAAACATGGTTTATAAAATCTCATGCCATAAAAGAAACACATGCAAATAGGAGAAGCAGTACAAATTGCACCCTCAATTCAACTGAAGGCAGGGGTAGTGGTGGAGACCCTGGGACACAACCAGGGAAGCCACAAAGTGAGAGTGTGGGGGAGAAGGGAGAGAAGAAGGTACCATCTGGTAACTTTCTGTTTTAACAAATTACTCTTCCTAATTAAATGTTAACCTCAGTTATTTCTATAGTGCTAAAGGACTAAAAATGGTGTTAGCACCCTTCCAAGTTTCAGTAACCTGGGCCAAAGCTCTGACTGCTCTGCCATAGTTATGGCTTTCAAAGGAAACTTGAGAAGTGTATCCTAATTTACACTTTGCCACTAGCTAGTTGCACGTCCTCAGACATGCTAGAATCTCTCTGGGTCTCAGTTTCTACATCTGTAAAATGAGAGTATTGGACTTTCAGGCTCCTTCTAGCATCCAAATATAGAAAACTTGGGAGTCAAGACAACTGGGAATCAACACTTTTTATTCAAGGTGGAAGATATTAATTCAGAAAACAAACCACTTGGGGGGAGATAAATATTTCAAAACATTCCCTAACCACAGCATATTATTTGAATGTTCCATCTGACCCTCATTTGCTTGACATACGAAGTGAAAGTGTACCATCTAGTTGTGTCTCCTCGAACACATCTACATATACACCCAAACGGGATTTAAAAAAATCCAACAACGGATCTGAATTTTGCATGATCTAAGCTCCTTACTATAAGCTATTTATTGTTATATAACTTTTGTACTTTAAGGATTTGTGACTTAATCGATGTAATTTCATTCTTTGGCTGATGCTGATCCTAGCCCCTTTGAGCCTCCATAGATGGTTGATCAGTTGCTGTGACCAAAACAAATTAATCACCAACCTTCAAGTAATCAGTCGCTATGAACTTAGCCATGCTGTTTTTAGATGACAGATACACATACAGTCTGATGCCAAGCCTGTACTCCAAGCTTGACTTTGAGCAGATAATGGGATGTCTGACCAATCCCTATAGCTGTTAACTGAGGAAGGCAGGATTTTGTAACAGGTTTGGTTTTGTTAAATGCTTTATATACAGCTATACTTAGGGAAACATAAGGAAACCAAAAACTGGTGCCAAAATCTAGAGTTCTGGTCCTCTAGTAAGTAAACTCTTCTAAATTCAAAGTTTTAAGCTTTTAAGCTCTTGATGTGCCAGGAAGCTCTCTACAAATATGAATACCAGAGTAGTTGCTGATTGGCATTGGCAGAGGGAGTTTCCACACCTGGAAGTTCTCTATGCTGATGAAATCATAGGACTGGTCAGGAAAAAGGAAAAAAGCAAGAATTCTTTTTAGGAGAGCAATAGACAAAGTATGATGCTATCATGACATCAAACTCAAACCACGTAAAATATTTCAAATCAAATCAATTCAACAAATATTTAATAAGTTGCTACTATGATAAGCTACAGTCCATGACATGTGAGGATGAGTTGAAGGAAGTAGGAACATTTCGGTTGGAGAAGAAAAGACTTGGGGTGGGGGATATATCTGTGTTCAATTGTCTGGTAGGGGGAGTCAGATTTGTTCTAATTGGTTCCAGATGGCAAGACTAGGAGAAAGACGATGACAACGATGATGATGATGATGATGACGATGATGATAATGATGATCTTGCAAAGGAGATTGAGAAGAAGTAATCAGATAAGGAGGAGGAGAACCAGGAGCATCCAGGAATGTCACAGAATCCAAGGGAGGAGAGAGTACCCAGGATGAGGGGTAGTGAACAGCATTAAAAACTACAACAAGGTTATGTAGGATGAGGACTGAGAAAAAAATTATTAGAGTTGTGATGATATTCAGCTTGTTGACCTTTGTTTTACTTTATGGTGACTGTCATTTGATCCAACTAGGGGATGTTTATCATCAGCCTCAGCCTCCTTAACATTAAATATTATAATAAAGTAGGTCTAAGGTCCCCAAAAATCAGAATGGAGAGGTAAATAGAATGGCCTTGGAATCACGGGAACACGTGGGTCTAAGTCCTTCCTCTGACACATCCTGGCCACATGACCATGGACAAATCAACTCTCAGGATCTCCACAAACTCTCTAAGACTATAACTTACGGAGGAGTTGCTGATCTTCACTAGTGGAGGGACTCTCCATACTGGGAATCCCCCCTTGATGAAATCATAGGTCTTGGGGTCCTGAAAAAAGTCCTGGAAAATAGCCAGACCACAAAGAGATGATACATAGTTTAACAAATTGCTGCTGAGAGTCAGGGCGCATGCAGAAGATGAAGGACAGCAAGATGTGTGAGAGGCTGATATAAGATCACAGGATTTAGAGCATGAAGGGACCATATCACCAGGTAGTTCAAAGCCCATCATTTTACAGATAAGGCTTAGTTACATAAAGTGACTTGCCAAAGGTCATACAGATAACCCAAAATAGCATCAGTATTCAAACCCAACTCATCTGACTTTAAATTAGGGTTATCCACTGTATTAACTGGAATGAGCACTCTTTGAATTAGAAAATGAGGAGACTTGATCAGTTTCTCCTACTCACTTCAGTTCTTTCATTTGGCAGCAAATGCTTCTCCAAAAAGGGTATTTATGTGGTGTATAGAGGTCTACACCAGAGAGGGGAAAAGGAAACTCATGTGCAAGGCAAAGGAGATAGTTAAAGCAGTGTCAAACTCAAATAGAAACAATCCCTGCTGTCTGCATACTGACTTAGAAAATCATATATTAACATTATCCATGTTGTATTATATCTTTACTTATTTTATTAAATGCTTCCAAATTACATTTTAATCTCCTTCAGCCTTTTCCTTCCTTTGGTTTTTGTCACCTCTGCATTAAAGGATATTCTTTACAGTTGGTGTGAGATGCTGTGGGTCTACAAATCTGCATCCAGATTGGGGTGATGCTGTGGCAGTTCTCCAGAATGTGAGATGTTGTATTGGCTCCAAAGATAGGTGTCCCAGCTTTCTCTTTTTCTATCAAAAAGTGCTTTGTCTGATATGTGTTAGAGAAGCTCCCTACTTTTCAGGAGTTCCAAGATGGCACCTTGTTCCAGGAAGCAACTATTACCTGCTGACTTAACTTCTGGATCTAGGATTTGGTGTAATCAAGCATACTGATTGGTTGAGAGGTAGGGGAGGTGAGAGTATGGGAAGGAGTAGTGTATTTACTCTTTTATTCAAGGTTATCCATGCAAGGAAAAAACAAAGGTCTTATTGATGAGGCAGGGTGCTACAGGGCCTTTGGGGAGCATATAGACAATTTATCTTTGGGTTATTATTGGGAAAAGGAGGAGACCTCAAAGAGTTTTAGGGGTGAAAGCAAAAGGCAAAGAATTATTAATACTTACAGGAGACACGTCAATTATCTGACTAGGTATTCTCTCAAGTGAGGAATCAAAATCCTTAAAGAGGTGCTTATGTTCCCTACCCCCACCTCCACTCTTGGGATTACTACGTGTGAAATGCTAAGTCAGATTCAATAGGGAAGGTCAGGAATAATAAACTCCCAAATACAAAAAGATCTTAACATGGGGATAAAGGCCTTACTTATGAATATAGCTATGTATTAATGTGTATTCACACATATATATTCTATATCAAGCAATATTAATTCAATTACACTCATCGGTAAAGGAGGAGAGCACTTGTCGCTACAAAATTCTAAGAAACAAGACTATCCCTCCACACCTAGGAAATACACTGCTACAGTTAAAGTTTTGATGCCCCCTCCCCAACAGACACTGAATCCAGTCCTTTTTTTTTTTCAGGTCATCAGGCTGATTCCACTTTACCCTTCTGCAGGTGATTTGAAGTGGGATAACCATAGACAAGGTAGGCAAAAAGAAAACTTTAAGAAGCCCTGAAGCACAACTTAAGTAACAGAAAATGACCGGAATGATTTCGGGAAATAATGGTGGATAGTTCAATTTGGTGGGTGGGAGAGAGGAGATGAGAGGAGAGAGAGATTCAAATGGCACTTAAGGAGAACCTGGAAGGGAGTTGGTGATTTACCATCAGGCCAAGAGGCAGAAGGGTAAATAGGCTAATTACTAGTATCTATAGTTACAAACCATTCATCATGAATCAATCTTTTTCGTCACTTCTGCACAAGAGGAACATATAATCGCTAGGAATTTATTTTCAAAGGAAAGACTATCAAAATGCTTGATAGCAAGTGTTTTTCCCCTAAGCCCTGACTTTTTATTATTTCTACTTTACTCTTAATTTATTTGTAAGCTGGACACCTCTGCTTGCAGCCACTCTGGCTCTCCTCTGATGTGGAAGCAAGTACAAACTCTGAAGAATTGATCCACATACTAAACAGCTCATTTGCCAAATCAAGACTTAAAAGAAAGCACTATACAGACACGTAACAGAGTCCTCCACATTATTCCTGCCACAATTTTCAAATAGCCATGACATGAATATTAAGTAAAGCTCTTTAAAAAAAGGGAAAAGGGACAGAATTAAATCCAAGGTAAACTATTATTTTAAGAATAACTTCACTGGTGGAATATTTCCTGAAATAACTAGTTAAATTTCTGGTTCTAATTCACTATTTAAATTTCTGAAAATTAAATATTAGGTAAGTGCTTAAAGCTGAAAAGCTGTCTTGATTAAATGGTGACTTATTGGTGGTGCCAGTTACAGTTCTGGGGATCAGCTGGTAACATTCCATGACATACTGCTTTTGGGGGCTAGCTCTAAGCATCCACCAGGCAAGGCACTCAATTCAATAAACTCCACAGAGTTCCTTGAGATTTCCCCTTTCCTCAGTCCACTTCTGAGACTCAAAACAGAATTATTCTTTGGTAACACCTAAGCTGATAACTGCAGGATTGCCACTTTAACGATTCATTGGTCAACATGCTGATTTGTTGAACTGTTACAGAATTGTTGCCCTTCAGCCCCAATCTTCTCCTGCTCCAAACCTGTTAAACCTTAAACCTGGATAAATCCAACTACCTAATTTTTTCTTCTCCTGCTCCCAGGCTTTATGGGTCAAAGCCACAAAATCAAGTTGATTCCATCCATTATACATTTATGGTATAAAATCTCAGCTGGGTTCTCACTGCTGCTCAGCAAATCTATTCTACTCTTATTGAATCTCTACTATTCCAAACCCTTTCATTTCTCAGACTTTAAGTGAAACCCTTTGTCCCATATTTCCTACTTCATTGTGGAGATTAAAGTCATCCAAAAGACACTGCTTCAAATCTCCTCCTCCACCACACAAAACTTCTCAATAATAACTCATTTCCTCTGTTTTGATTTGCATTTCTCTCATTATTAGTAATCTGGAACATTCTTTCATATGATTGCTAATAGTTTGCAATTCTTTTTGAAAACTATTTGTTCATATCCTTTGGCCACTTCTCTATTGAATCATGGTTTTTGGTCTTGTATATTCCTTATACATGACTATACATCTTGAATATTGAATCCTTTTCAGAGATATTTGATACAAAGATTTTTTTCCTAGCCACTTACTTTTTCATATACTAGATCCATTATTTATGCAAAAGCTTTTTAATTTCCTATAATTAAAATTATCCATTTTTTTGTTATTGTCTTTATTCCTTAAGAATTAATTTCTTACCCATAGCTGTGAAAGGTATATGATCTATTTCTCTTCTAATTTTTTTATGGTGTGATCTTTAATATTCTGTGTCCATTTTAATTTATTATGGAATATGGAATAAAATATTGGTCTATGCTTATTTTTCCAATTTTCCCAGTAGCTCTTATCAAATGGGAGTTCTCTCATAGGTAATTTATACTTCAGGGTGGTTTGTGAAACACTGAGTTATTGAGTTCCATTATTTCTAGTTCTTATCTAATCTGTTCCATTGATATCTTTATTTTTTTAGTCAGAAAATACCAAATAGTATTGATGATTGCTTCATTATCATATAGTCAGGGGGTGGGGTGCTATGATTTCACAAATGTAAGAAATTCCTAGAAGGGAATTCTTTCAACCCATGTAAAATTGCAAGTGTATCATAACTTATAGTTGTCTGTGGCATTGAGAAGTTATGGGACTTGGCTAGGGTCATATAACATGTCAGGGGCTAGAGTCAAAGCCAGGTATTTTTGTCTCCAATTCCAGCTCTCCAGCCATCATGTCATTTTACCTCCTGCCATCTAGGATACAAAGACAACAACGAAACAGTCATTGCTCTCAAGGAGCTTATAGTCTATTGTTAAGATATTATTATTTGTTATTATAATATATTATTATTATTACTATTAAGATATATATTGTTAATATACAGACATAAGCATAAGACAATGTGAGCAGGGTGAGAACGCAAACAATTGGGGCAATCCAGAAATACTTTATGTAGAAGGTTGAACCTTGAAGAGAGGAAGTTGAACATTCCAGGCATTGGGAATGACCTGTACCCCAAGGAATGGAGAAGGAAGATGGAATATTAGATTTGGAGAAATGCTAGAGGGTATTTAGTTAGAACATGGGTTGCTTAAAGAACTATACTATGAAATTAAGCACGGAAAGGTAGAATATCAGACTGTGGTGGGCTTTAAATTTCAGGCTGAGGAATTTTTATTTTATTTAGAGGCAAGAGGGAGCCACTGAAGATTTCTGAGTAGAACACTTGACATGAAAGTTATTTTGGCATCTGTGTGGAGCATGAGTTGGAGAGAGGAGATCCTCAAAGCAAAAACACAATTGGGAGGTGCTTGCAGTGGCTACCTATTGTTTATTAAGTAATAGTCAAACTCCTTTCGCCTAACAATCAAGACCTTTCACAATATGGTGCTATTCTACAGTTTCAAAAGTACTACCTCCAAAAGAGATAGCCAAAGTGTAACAGGGCCTTTGGAGGTGCTGGGTTCTCCATTTTACATAAGGAAATAAAGATTCAAAGAGGTTAAATGGCTAATTATTGGGGCCATAGTTGGTACACAGCATAGTATGTAGTGCAGAAACCATGGCTGTTACATTGTGGGGTAATGGGTCACACTGGTGTGGCCAAAGACCTGCCATTGTCTCTCATGCTCTGGAATAAAAAGAAGAAATCTAGATTGATGTTTTGTAAATCTGATTTGTCATACTATTGTTGTTTGGAAGGAATGAGAGCTGGGGAGCCATGTGAGACTTCACTGTGATAGAACAGTATGGGTTTTGATAACCATCACTACTTTCCTGCGAGACAGTAATTTTTCATGTCCAACACCAGAATTTTTACTCAATAGCTTTTAATTTTAGATTTTATAACTTTTCCCAGAAAGGAAGCTTTCCCAGAAATATTTCTCTTTTGCCCTGTTTTATAGGTGATTCTGGAAAAATCTTACATGGAAGGCCTTGCTGCAAGTTGTCTCTTGTGTTGGACACAAAACATGAAAGGGTTTGGCGGTGACCACTCTGTGTCACATGGTTAGTAATAGCAGATTCCTTTAAAACACCTCAGTCTTTCTGTTTTCAAAGATGGGCTAATGTCAGAGGTTATCTAACTTTTAGCTCTTTTTCAAGCATATTGCATAACTTCTTAAATAGACAGGGTACATTCTCATTATGTTAGGCAAGGTTAGAGATGGTAGCTTGCTTGTTTTCCCTCTTTGAGAAAGTTCATGCTACCCTAGAGGACAAATTGCCAGTTCTGTCCTGGGCTGGTTCAAGACCATTCTACTAGCCAGGCAGCACAGTTCCTGGAGACCTAGAGACAAGAGGCTGGGGATACCTTGAGTCAAGGGTTGGGTCTACCCAGATTCATAGAACCTCGCTGATCTCATCTCTATACAACTCTCCCTGATTTCTCAGGGACATGAGAAGGTAATTTGGGCATCCTCCCACAGACAAAGTTTGTGCTAATCATCGGGAACTCTGTTCTACTCTGAGTAACGAGGAAAAAATGAGCATGAGTAGAACATTTGAGGGAAAAGTTATAAAATCTAAAATTAAAAGCTATTGAGTAAAAATTCTGGTGTTGGACATAAAAAAATACTGTCTTGCAGGAGAGCAGTGATCTCAAAATGACACTGAAGGAAGATTTTCAGTTAGAGCCTGTTTAGGCTTATACGTAACTTGCATGATCCAAGGAAAATCAGGCTAACACAAATCTAGGTTGTTATTTATTGAGGCTGTATCATTAGCAGCCCTTCTTAGGCCTCCATTTGGGTAACAACTTTGCACAAAGTTTGGAGTGCTTTGCCATTTCTTTTTGTTCCATGTTGACCAGAAACAAATACACATGCTTTTGAAACCTGCAAAAGTCTAAATTTTGTGGCAGCTTTTGTAAAAACAACGGAAACTTTCGTAAAAACAGCTTTAAACATTATGCTTGCCAAGTCCAAACAATGTGCCAACTCTGTGAAAGCTGCAGGTTTTATGCTCACTGAAAGTTACGGAACCTGGAGTGTTCTGACAGCCACTACAAACCATTTAAAAATAGGAGAATGATTATAATTCTATTAATCTCTTCTGTAAATATTTTTTAAATTGCAGAGTGAAATAATTTTTTCATAACTTTCCCAGTCAGTTGGTATTCTGAAGGGCCTAAAGAAAGCTCATAGCTGGATCACATACCTTAGCTGACTATATGAAATGAGTACTGTATATTGTACTTCAAAGAACATGGGCTTTGAAGCCCAGAGACTCCAATTCAAGTCTCAGCTCAACTGACATATTATCTTAACTGCATGACCTTGAAACAACCACACGATCTCTCTGCACCTCAGTTTCCTTTCCTCTAAAATGGGAGAATTAGTCTAGATGACTTCGTAGGTCTCTTGCATTGCTAACATTTTGTGATCTTAGGATTCTATAGAAGTTAAATATTACTGAGGAGTAAGAAAGGTATTAACCAGAAATCCCTTCCCTTTTCTAATTGAGCCCACTTGATATCTGTTAATCATGAGAAAGGAATTATGCTGGAATTATATTGTCTAACCATGCCCTCCTTCTGAATTCCCAACCATAATTCTTTACTATGAAATTCTCTTTAATCCTTTGTCCCAAGCCTTTGGATCACTGTGAAGAAGCTGCACAGACAATAAAATGCCTAATTATGTGTTTTCTATATACTTTTAAAGTTCAAGACTTTTGTGGGCCTATGACCTATCATCACTGAATATTCCTGACATTCGCACAGATAGCAACCCTTCTGTGCCTCCTGGCCCTCTGAAATTCTTGGACGTGAACATGCAAAGACAAGCACAATGTACAGTTGTCTTTCACCATAACTATACTTTCACTCATTTTCACTTTTTCCTCAAAACACAATTTAGTGGGTTTTTCATTACTTATGGGACAACCCATGTGCAATAACATGATTTTAAAGAAAATTACAGGTATGACCATTGTCCTTAAAGGAGGAAGAAAAGCTATCCCATGAAATTAGATAAATAGAGCTCTAAAAATAATGGTTTTAGAAGTTGTATGAGTATTATTTAGATTTTAAAATACTCTAGAGGAAAATAATTTTACATTTTTTATTGGCACTCATCCAATCTTTGATCTTACTGAACAGTAACTTAAGCAAAAGCCACAAGAGGAACTGTTTAGCTTTATCATTGCTGTTTAAAAGAGACTTCACTGTGACTTCTTTTTACTTATTTATGTCATCTGTTACCACAATCTCTCTTTCCCCTCTAGTGATGGGAAAAATACTCTGTAAACGTTAAAGGGCTATCTATATAAAATTGGGCTATTACTGTTATAAGGGAATTCTAAGTATTGAAGGGAATTGCTACCTATTACAAGTTATCATTAGCCCAGGGGAAGGCCCAATTTGGAACTCCAGGGTTTCGGGAAATATGATAACTGTGGGTTTGTTTTTCTCTCAGAAAGTCAGCTTTTGGCTATTGCAAGAATTAGCAGCATTGCCATAGGAGTTTGTCGCAGTTTATTTCTCAAGTATAATACTTGGTGCTTATTTCTCTTATCTGGTTTGTTTATCGGTCTTTTCATCCATGGAAGTTTTTGTCCAACTTGGGTTGGAGAATTTAATCTAATTGTAAGTTAATCTGTAGGAAGCTACAGCTAGGTGGAACAGTAAGCAGAAGCACTAAATTTGGAGTCAAGAAGACCTGAGTTAAAATCCTGCCTCACACATTTAGCTAGCTACGTAATCCTCTCAGCCTCGGTTGTCTCAGTGTCTTATAATGACACTTACTAGGTGTCACAGGTGGATGGAGGGCCCAGGCCTGGAGTCAGGAAGACTTATCTTTGTGAGCTCGAATCTATCTCCAGATACTTACTATCTGTGTGACCCTGGGCAAGTCACTCAACCCTGTTTGCTTCAGTTTCCTCATCTGTAAAATGAGCTGGGGAAGAAAATGGCAAACCACTCCAGTATCTTTGACAAGAAAAATCCCAAATGGGGTCACAAAGAGTCAGACATGACTGAACAACAAAAAAACATGGTTGTTGTGAGGAGCCAATGAGATAACATATGTATGATGCTTTGCAGACATAATAGCACTATGTAAGTGTTAGCTATTATAATTATTATTATTATTGTTATTACCGTAATTATCAATCATATTCCTTTGAATGAGCGCACCTTGGCCTGGTGATGCCAGAGCATCACTTAGCTGTGGTGGTCAACATAGTTGTGAAGGCTAAAAAACACGCTGTCATTGAGAAATACTGGGTTTAGCTGTTCTTCATTTTCTTGTAAACAGAGTTAGAGTGACCTGAGTCCTAGTGCTTTGTCAAGTGTGAGGGTGGATGATGGTAGAAGAGAATTGAAAAAGAGGATGTATAAGTGAGCAACAAGCAGGTAACTTGGTTATATAAGCTCAGCACTTTCAAGGCAGCCCTCTGCATTTCATCCATAAAGCCAAAGGCTTTTTTCATTCACTTTCAAAACCACTTCCAATTTTTCTGCTTAACAGATAAACCTCCATACAAACTTCACTATAAATTCTTCCAGGGCTTGCGTATAGCCTGGGTGGCTGTGGATTCAATCTTGTATTGTAACACGGACCTTTATAAATCCCTCTCATTTTCAGTTTATATCTAGCATTACTCAAATTCATGTCTATGAAATTGTTAAGGCAAATTCTACAATCCCTTCTCCATAATTTGAAATTCCAAATGTGTATTTTAACACTGAAAAGTTTCACACTAAAGATAGAGATATAGTGTTAATAATAATTATAAAAGTTTAAATGGCTTCTGGGAACTTAAGTATAAGGAGATAATTTGCTTTTGAAAGGTATTAGATCAGGCAATAGGGTGTTAGCACTCTCAAGTTACTTTTCTAGAAGCATTAACTATTTCATTGTGACAATGCAAATGAGTTAACATTTGTATTGGTTTGCCATCTGTAAAACGGGGTTAATAATACTTCTAAAACTTAGCTTACATTGTAAGATATCTAGAGGACAGGGATTATATCTAAGAAAAGTTCTCAGTACAGTCATATGGGGACATGGGGAGGGGATTATAGACCAGTTCAGCAACTTTTGAATCAGCTAGGAGGTCTGATCATATGTGTGATGTGACAGAACAATATTTCAGTATAGAAGCTCTTAAGTAAAGATACAAATATTTATATTAAACAGCATATGTATACATATGATCAGATGTATATTATACATATATATATACAATACTATATCCCATATACTAGTCTTACTAGTCTTCATCCTCTTCCTCCTCTTCCTCTTCCTCCTCCTCCTACTCCTCACACATACACAATGCTGTACTTTTGTTTGCCTGTTATATCCTTGAGTTTTGTTAGAGGCCTCACTGTATAAAGTGTCCACCATTGAGAGCTGTGCTTGTATATAAGGTAATGGATACTTCAAAGATATCTCAGAAAGGGTGGGCCCTGGTATGGGTGATGCATGCTAACTTGAAAGGCTATCCAGAAGCCAGGTTATTCTGGCTCATACCTTCCTATCCCTCCCTCACCTCTAGTGATACCCAAAGGCCCGGAGGCACTGCTCTGGAGGCAAGAACATTTAGATAACCCTCAGAAGTGAGATCCTTCTATTTTAAAAACACAGAGATGAAGCACATCTTTGCTCTGCCTTGCATATGTGTTGAGATAGAGTTGGGGTTGCATGTGTCCAATATGAACATATGACTGCTGGTTTCCTTCTTAAGGACTCAAATTTAATTTTATAATTTAGCAAACATATAGTCATATTTTTCTTCAGTGCTTCTGTGAACTCATCGCTGTGGGAACTTCCATCCAATTGTGCAGATTGCAATCCATCTACATCTTCTTATTCCATGTGAATCTTGAACATGTCCTACCATAAGTTCTACATAAGGAGTCAACCCAGCATGCTGGGAGTCTTCTGCTAGGTCTTGAAACATCACCTAGCTAGTTGTCCATCCATTCAATTCCTCAATCTTACTACAGGACTAGCCCACCCCCTTTCCCTGCTATATACTGCTTTAGTGACATATTTTCTCTTTCTTCATGTGTAAAATTCATCGTTGTTAATATACTATAGATGAGAGCACTTTAAGTGATCCATAATTTTTATTCCTCAGAGCCATCTCATCTATTATCCAGTGACACCAGCCTCCCCGCTGTTCTTCACACAAGATGCTGCATCTTCTGATTCTGGGCATTTTCACTGGCTACCCTCTAGGTGGAAATTCTCCTCCTAATCTCCGCTTCTGAAAGCCTTTCTTGGCAGCCCTTCATGCTATTGCCTTCTCTATAAGACTATTTGCAGTTTATCCTGTCTATATCTTGTTTGTATGCAGTTGTTTGCATGTTCTCCCCTATTAGATTGAAAGCTCCTAAAGGGTAGGGATTTTTTTAAACCTTTCTTTGCATTCTTCTCTGTTTATTATAGGGTCTGGTACTAAGTAAGGGCTTAATGAATGCTTGTTGTCTTGGCTTCCAAAATCTGTGGCCATATGGCATGACCAGAACATTATCTGAACTAAAGAAGTGGGTTTCTGCTTCAGAAAGATGTTTGAAGTCACTGAAAACATTGTACACTTTCCTGAAGACAACGGAGCCTGCCCTCTTCCTACTGTTCAATTATGGACCCAGTTCGCTGTCCAATAACAGTATTTGTCCCAGATATATGCACTGAGATCTATGGGGTGTCCATCCAACTAATATGAGAGTTTGGACAAGAGGTATTCTTTATCCACTTGTTTTTTCCTGTATGGACACTTAAACAAAACTCTTGAATAACTACAGATTCCATTTAGAAGCCTTTGCATTGTTCTGGGGCTTGATGCAACATCATGATACTGAAAAAAAGGAGCATCTGATGGGCCTAACCATGCATAGGGAATCCCTCTTTGATTTGAATTCTGTCTTCCATGACAATTTCAAAAACTCTTGAACATAAGTGTTTTATCCCTTGTTTGAAATGAACTAAACAGGGAATTTTTCAAAGTTGTCTTTGCTATTGTGTCTGTCAAGGATTATTTGATTGTATTTATGGTCAACTGTGTAACTATAAAGATGTGGTCTCCTGTAGAATATTGTTTAGAAAAGCCTAGCTGTTCCTTTCTTTTATTATTATCAAAGATATCCAGGATACAGTAACACTTTGGTGACATTAAAATTATTATTTGTATTATTTAAAATTTATTTATTATATTTTATTAGTCACTTATTGGTTATTGATATCCATTTGATCATCTTTTTTTCCAGTGGTAAGCTGTTATTTTCCCCCAAAATGTTTGCTAGCTTCTGCTCTTTAAGGAATAAATTTAAAAAACATTTTTAAAGCATTTACTATGTGCCAGGAAATAGGGATATAGTCCCAGCCTGTAAGGAGCTTATTAACTATTTAGTGGACATAACATAACAACACTCATTCCTCTATCATTGTAATAAACAAGTATATTGATAAATTGGGGCAGCTGGGTGATGCAGGAGATAGAACATCTGGCCTGGAGTCAGGAAGACATCCTCCTGAGTTCAAATCTGGCCCCAGACACTTACTAGCTGGGTGACCTTGGGCAAGTCATTTAACAATGTGTGACTCATTTTCCTCAACTGCAAAATGAAATGGAGAAGGCAATAGCAAACTACTCCAGTATCTTTGCTAAGAAAACCCAAAATGGGGTCATGGAAAGTCAGGCAGAACTGAAAAACAGCTAAATAACAACAACACATAAATACAAAATCTTTTTTTTTATATATACATAAACATATATATCTATATCTATATATTTATATATATCTATATCTATCTATATATATATATGTATATATATATATATATATGCATATTCCTTTCAGCCACTATGATATTGAGGTCTCATGAATCATACACATCATCTTTCTATGTAGGAATGTAAACAAAACAGTTCAACTTTGGTAAGTCCCTTATGATTTCTCTTTCTTGTTTACCTTTTCATGCTTCTCTTCATTCTTGTGTTTGAAAGTCAAATTTTCTATTCAGTTCTGGTCTTTTCACTGAGAAAGCTTGAAAGTCCTCTATTTTATTGAAAGTCCATATTTTGCCTTGGAGCATGATACTCAGTTTTGCTGGGTAGGTGATTCTAGGTTTTAATCCTAGCTCCATTGACCTCTGGAATATCGTATTCCAAGCCCTTAGATCTCTTAATGTAGAAGCTGCCAGATCTTGGGTTATTCTGATTGTGTTTCCACAATACTCAAATTGTTTCTTTCTGGCTGCTTGCAGTACTTTCTCCTTGATCTGGGAGCTCTGGAATTTGGCGACAATATTCCTAGGAGATTTCTTTTTGGGATCTATTTGAGTAGGCGATCGATGAATTCTTTCAATTTCTATTTTGCCCTGTGGCTCTAGAATATCAGGGCAGTTCTCCTTGATAATTTCTTGAAAGATGATATCTAGGCTCTTTTTTTGATCATGGCTTTCAGGTAGTCCAATAATTTTTAAATTATCTCTCCTGCATCTATTTTCCAGGTCAGTGGTTTTTCCAATGAGATATTTCACATTGTCTTCCACTTTTTCATTCCTTTGGTTCTGTTTTATAATATCTTGATTTCTCATAAAGTCACTAGCTTCCACTTGCTCCAATCTCATTTTTAAGGTAGTATTTTCTTCAGTGGTCTGTTGGACCTCCTTTTCCATTTGGCTAATTCTGCCTTTCAAGGCATTCTTCTCCTCATTGGCTTTTTGGAGCTCTTTTGCCATTTGAGTTAGTCTATTTTTTAAGGTGTTGTTTTCTTCAGTGTATTTTTCAGTATTTTTTGGAGGTCTTCTTTAGCAAAGTCATTGACTTGTTTTTCATGGTTTTCTCGCATCCTTTTCATTTCTCTTCCCAATTTTTCCTCTACTTCTCTAACTTGCTTTTCCAAATCCTTTTTGAGCTCTTCCATGGCCTGGGACCAGTTCATGTTTTTCTTGGAGGCTTCTGTTGTAGGCTCTTTGACTTTGTTAACTTCTTCTGTCTGTATGTTTTGGTCTTCTTTGTCACCAAAGAAAGAATCCAAAGTCTGAGACTGAATCTGGGTGTGTTTTTGGTGCCTGGCCATATTCCCAACCAACTAACTTAACCCTTGAGTTTTTCAATGGGGTATGACTGCTTGTAAAGAGTTCTATGTTCCACGTTTGAGGGGGATGTGCCAGCTCTGCCACACCAGCACTCCTCCTTCCCCAAGAACCCCCAACCCAGACTGGGCTTAGATCTTCAGCAGGCTGTGCACTCCTGCTCTGATCTGCCACTTAATTCCTCCCACCAGGTGGGCCTGGGGCCGGAAGCATCTGCAGCTGTAGCTGCCCCACCTCCACTGCCCCGGGGCGGTGGCTGAACAGCGAACTCCTTCCACTCCCACAGCTTTTCCCACTAACCTTCTTCGCTGCCTTTGGTGTTTGTGGGTTGAGAAGTCTGGTAACTGCCACAGCTCACTGATTCAGGGCGCTAGGGCCCGCTCCGCCGGTCTCCTAGTCTGGTTGGTCCGAGCCACTCATGCTGGGCTCTGCTCCGCTCTGCTCCCAGCTCCCAGTGGGTTAGACCTCACCCAGAGACCATCCAGGCTGTCCTGAGCTGGAGCCCTGCTTCCCTCTGCTGTTCTGTGGGTTCTGCCATTCTAGAATTGGTTCAGAGCCATTTTTTATAGGTTTTTGGAGGGACTTGGCGGGGAGCTCATGCTAGTCCCTGCTTTCCAGCCGCCATCTTGGCTCTGCCCCCTTATAAATACAAAATCTTAAGAAAGTAACCATGAGAATAAATTCCTCAATGACTACAAAGGTGTGCTGTCTCCAGTACAAATCTTCTCTGTGTATATGTGGTCCTGTACAGCTTCTTTGTCTTTTTTTTAAAAGGCTATTTCTACTTCTTTATGTAGGGTCTGTAATGTTAAGAATCCAAATATGGTAGCTTCTGTCATTGATGAAGAAAATAATTTAGTCTTGACACATCTTCTACATTTTTGTTCTGTTTATTGTCTCCCAGTTTCATCCTTAAATATTCTTGGGGTGATTTGACTCAGACTCAATTGTCTATAAATCCATTTTTCTCATCATGACTTTTCATTGTTTTAAAAGGTAATACTGTTCATAATTCCCCTCCACCATTTTCCTCTGCAAGAATAAGTTTGTATTCTAAGTTGGTGTTATGCTTGACCATCTTATGTCTCTGCCTGACAAGATGATCAAGTATTTGCTGGTTGAAGTAGTTTCTAAGTGCTACTGGTCTCCCTGTTTTACTGACTGATCCACGTCTTAGTAAATGGTGATAATCCACTGTTGCTGTCTGTTCCTTTATCCATTTCCTATTTTTCAGGATCAAAGTTAGTTTTTAAAGGTCAGGTTGGAGCTGCTTTAATTGTATAACATATCTCATTTTTATTCTCTCTTCTGATTTCATATTCTGAGCTTTGCTTTAACAAGTTGATGGTTTGACTATATAGAGAGATGATTTTAAAATGAATACTACACAGTAACCTGTAACTGAAATCTCTTGGCTTGCAATATATAGTCAATTTGTTTTTGTGGTTATTTGTCCTTCAACATTTCCAGTGTCTTCCAACTCTTTTCTTTAAGAAAGTATTTGTGATATACAAAGTGTCCTAAAAGTATCAAAGTAGTTTAAAGCTTTTGAAGTTCAAATAGCTTAAAATAACCTTTAATGACTTAGAACTGCATTAAGACTTTTGGGACATCCTGTATAAGCATGGTGTTTTTGTGTAGTTTACCAATCTTTTGGCCTCTTTCATTTCTTGGTGCTAAGCCACATTTTTCAAGGTTTTACTTCTGTCCTCCACTATATCCATTTCTGCACTTGAGTATATATTTTACTTTGTAGGCCTTTATCAAATTCTTTATGTAATTTTTACCCCATCATTTTCTACAACAGGGTTGATGCATATGCTGTCTTACACATAGTATGTATTTCATAAATATTTGGTTAATCAAATTTTAATTTTTTATTGTGTTCCCCCTACCCTGTGTTCATCATAAGAATTATAACACCAGCTGAGGAATTGTCTGATAAAATAATGTTTCACCTAACAAAATCAGCTCCACCAATTCATTTATTTGCCTTTACAAGGAAAAACTGTAAACTTTCCTTCCATATGGCTGCAATTTCCTTACATCTTCTCATTTTATCTAGTATATTATGAATGTCAATATTGATATAATTAATTTCCTTCAGTGATCAACTGATTGGTCTTTAGACAAAGATTTAGTAAAAACATTTAAGTTAATGTTTACACACAGTCAAAAAATATTGTGTGATTCTTATTATCTTTTGTCCCTTTTCTGCCACTAGACCTTGTGTTTGTCTTTTGTTTTCAAAGAGGACCATGACATCAGGAAAATGATGACATGACTTGTACTTGACTTTGATTTGAGTGAGGGAGGGCTGTGCAAGGTCACCAGCCTCACTTTCTCCTTCAGAGCCATCTGGGTCCAGTGGCCAGATATTCATCAGGACGACTGGAGATGGCCCAGAATACAATGGGAGACCTTGGCTCTTTTATGCTGAGGCCTTTTCAGGTTCTCACTTTGAGCGAGGTGCACTACACCTTAGTCACCGGAGATGCAGAAGGGGAACCTACAGGATTAGAATTTTATTTTTTTCATAGGTTGCTATGGCTAAAGAATTCGCCTACATATATTATTAAAGAGTACTTTTTTGGGAGATATATATAAGAATCAGTCCTTAAACCTATATTTTTTGATGACAATTTGACTTTAGTTTACTACCTATAATATGTGAATTGTCACAGACTCATTCAATAGCCGTAACACTTTATTATGAGAAAAACAATTAAAATTCTGCTCCTTGCTCATTGTTGTGTGGAGGTAACTCCTAGTTTTTGAAAGCTATGTCAGTGAAGCACAAGCTCTGGGGGCAAATAGTCTATCTATAATCCAAAACAAAATGTCTAAAATCCAAGAACCAATCTAGCTAATTTCAGAGGTGTTTCCACACACACACACACACACACACACACACACCCTCTGTGTGTGTATATTTTTCTATAGATATATATCTATAGATATATATACATACACATTTATAATATATGTGTATATTATATCTATAGATATACACATAATACATACACAAATATTTATATTTGTTTCATACACACACACACACACGTTTGTTCAGTTGTTTCAGTCACGTCTGACTCTTTGTGACCCCACGTGGGGTTTTCTTGGCAAAGATACTAGAGGGGTTTGCCATTTCCTTCTCCAACTCATTTTACAGATAAGGAACTTGAGGCAAACAAGGTTAAGTGACTTGCCCAAGGTAACATAGCTAGTAGGTATCTGAATTTGAATTTGTTGGATTTGAACTTGGGTATTCCTGACTACAGGCCTGGTACTCTATCCACTGCACCACCGAACACACAGACACAGACATATGTATATATAGTATATGTGTGTGTGTATGTATATATATATATATATATATATATATATATACACATACATATATACATATATATATACACACACATACATAATGCACTGGCAATTTGCAGTGACAGAAGACATCAAAACAGAAATGATAATAACTGCAATTTATATGGTTCTTTTAAGATAAACACTTTATCCACATTATCTCATTTGATCTATATAACCCTGTGAAGTAGGTGCTTTTATTTATACTCATTTTATGAATGAGGAAACTGAGGCTCAGTGTTTATGTGATGTGCCCAGGGCAATATTAACAACTAGGAAATGTTAGAGGAAGCAGGAATCAAATCCAGCTTCTCCCTGACCGTCAGTCCGGTGTTCCCACTACATTATAATGCTTCAATTATACTTGACATGAATGAAACCATTAATTATTATCTTTAAAGTTTGTGCAAAATATCATACTAGGCACTGGGAAGATGTTGAGATAATAAGGAAAAATCCTGGCTCCCATGGAATTTACATCAATACACAAATACGCAAAATTATATAAAAACCATCACTTGAGCATAAGAGAGATGAGGTGGTGCATAACCTCCGCAGGGCTCTTTCCTATGTGTTCCCTATCTATTCCCCATAACCTACTGCATTCCCCCCCCCCCCAACAAACACTCTAGCAGCGACTATATCAAACCTTTCCTGTTTGAGAATCACAAAAATCTAAGTATTGAAAAAGCCCCCACATACCAATGTAACCAAACCTGTGCCTGACCAAAACAACATCCCCAATAACTTTCTATGCTCTGCTTGAACATCTCCAGTGAGGGGAAACGACTCGCTGTTGTGGCAGCCTATTTCACTTTTGGAAGCCTCTACCTGCTGGAGCCAAAAAGAATATTTTGAATTTCTGTTTCATATGAACATCTGAAGATAGTGTTCATGTTTCCCATCATAGATTCTTATGCTTTCCTCCCTTCCCCCCAAGGTTAAATATTTCCACTTCATCCAACAAATCCTTATATATGGTCTTCACCCTTACTCTCTTGGTCACCTGCTTCTGGATGTGGGCCAGCTTGCCAATGTCCTTCCTAAAAGGCAGCACTCTGAATCGAACAAAATGCTCTAGTTGCAATCAGCCCAGTGGAGAGTTGAGGAAGATGTCTTACGTCCTTGTTATGGATGCTGCTTTCCATAATGCCATCCAGCACAGCATCAGAAGCTGCCAGGTGGTATAATGGATTGAGCTCTGGGCCTGAAGGCAGGAAACCTTGAGCTCAATTTCCGCCTCAGATATTTAGTAGTTGTATGATCTGGACAAGTCACTTAGTTTCTGTTTGCTTTAGTTTCCTCATCTGTAAAATGGGGATAACAATAATTCCTATCTTGAAGGTAATGAGATAATATTTTTAATATTTTTAAAGCACTTAGCACTTAGCAGGGGGTAGGTGTTATATAAATGTTGGTTATTATTATTATCATAATTATTATTAATGAGCATTTCTGGCAATCATGCCACCTTGTTGAAGTTGGAGACCAGTAGAAATCGGAGACTTTGTTCCAGACAAAGAGTGTCAAATAGTCACACCTCTCACATCTTAAACTTGTGAAATTAATATTTTAAACCATGTGGAACTTTGCTTTTATCTCTATTAAATATCATCTGATTATAGCACAACATTGTCCTAATCTATCAAGATCTTTTAGAATCCTGATAGTCAAAAAATGATAAGTATATCTTCATCTTAACCACTGATAAAAAATGTTGAATAATAGAGAGCCAAGGACAAAACCCTGGAACATTTCCTTGACTTCTCTGTTCCAACATGACACCAATCCAGCAATTAATACTCTTAGGTCATTCAGTTAGTTCCAAATTCACCTAACTGAACTATAATTAAGCCAATATTTCTCTATTTTGCTCACCACTCACTCTCTTCAAGCACGTTACCATGCTCCCATCCACACACTTTAATTCAGCCTCCTAGTTGTCTGGGAGAACTGAGGTCATCCAACAACACATTTCCCATTTTTAACATTTCTCAGAAGCCTCACCCAATCCATTCTCTCTACGTTTGTAACCACGGAAGAAACATTCATGCCTCACAAAGTTTAATCCTTCTCCCTGTATCCTTGATCCTGTTCCCTTTAGCTTCTCCCAGGATCTTACTCCAGTAGCTCTTCTCTCTCACATTAGTCATTCTCTCTTTTCCAATGCTCATTTCATTCTGCCTACGCATGCACTTACGTCTCCTTGATTCTAAAAGATTCTCTCACTAACTCAATCCATCTCTCATCCCAACTCTTTCTTCCTCTTTTTGCTGCTCAACTTCTGGAAGAACTTGTCTACACATAAAGTATGCACTTCTTTATTACCCACACTTTCCTCCATGTCCGCCATGTTGTTTCTGTGTTAACTACTCTACTGAAATTCTCATCAATAATCACCAAATCCAGTGGTGCTTTTCCAAATCTTCATCCTCTCGTCTGTGCTGTAACTGATACAAGTAGACCCCTGTATCTAACCCTAAAGGACATTTACTTTAGGGTATGTGTTTTTATGTGATTAAGAAACACTACATTTTCTTGGTTCTCCTTCCTATGCAGGATAAGATTTAGAGCTAGAGATAATGTTGAGAATTATCTAATTTGACCCCTTCAATTTATTGATGAGGCAATGAGCTTATAAGACTTATTCAAGTTCATACAGGTGATAAGGAACAGAGGTAGGTTCAAATTCAGGGAGGGTCTTTTCTATTATAGCATGTGACCACGCTCTTCCCTTGCCTTCTCTGCTGCCATCACTAGCTTCTCATCTTCTCTTCCACACCTTAAGATATATGTTTCTCACAGTTCTTTTCTTTGCTCTCTTTTCCTATACTCTCTCCTTTGGCAATTTCATATACTCCTACTTTATGGACATAGACAGAAATTTAAATTTCATCTCTAGATAGGACCTCTCTTCTGAAGTCCAGAACCACATCCTCAATTGCTTACGAGACATTTGAATGTCCCAGAATCACCTCAAACTCAATATGTCCCAAACTGTGCTACTTATTTTTCCTTTCAAATCTGCTCCCTTTTTGACTTTAGTGTTTTATATGAGGCGCCACCATTCAACCTGTTGCCCAAATTCGAAAGTTTGGTATTATCTTTGACTTTATTCTCTTTCTCACTTTGCATATACACTCAGTTATCAAATCTAGTTGATGACACCTCTGCAACATTGATTCTTTATGGTCCCTCCTCTTTATTCCTACTTTCACTTAGTACAGATCTTTGTTGCTACATGCCTTGAATATTACAGTAGTCTCCTAAGAAGTCTTTTCATTTCTATTCTCTCTTTTCTATTCTTTCCTATTTCTTTCTCTTCTCTTCTCTGCCCGCCCCTCCTCTCTACTCTCCTCTTCTCTCTGTCTCTGCCTTTCTGTCTCTCTGTCTCTGTCTCTTTCTCTCCCCTTCAATCCATCTACTGCCAGTTTAATTTCCCTTATGCATGGTTCTAACACGATTTCTGGTGAACTTTTTCCTACTTCCCTTAAGCAACTGGATGGATCATGGAACACTTTACCAAGAAGGTGCAACCTTAGATGAGCTTTGAATAAAGTCAAGGATCTGAGAGTCACAGATGAGGAAGGTGTAGAATACAAATGAGCATGATCTAGATAAGGCAGAAGATGGAATACTGAGTCCAGGGAACAGTTTGTAGTAGAACATGGTGAATCTTCTCTAGGTGCTTGGGGTCATTAAGAGCAGAGCACAATTTCCCAAGATCAATCCACCTTACCCTCTTTCTGTTTAATTTGGCTCCAGTGCATTGTCCATGGGCACTGCCTATCCACAGAAACTATCATGGCATAGAAGTGACCCTGGGTTTTCAAAGACTATGCCAATGAAATACAACCTCAGCAACAGAGTGATCTTTGCTTTCTATAGACTCATCTAGCTGAGAACAGAGAGGCTCCTCATTAGTTTGCTGTTTTTTGTCTTCCTTGACTTCTCTGTAGCTTTTTAGACTGTTGACCAAAACCTCCTCCTTCATACTCTTCTTGGTTTCAGTGGCATCAATTATCCCAATTCTCCTCTTAATTGTCAGTCAGTAAACATATATGAAGCACCTACTATGTGCCATGCACTGTGCTAAGAGCACTGGGGATACTGTTTAATTGCTTCCTCTTAGTTTCCTTTATTGGATGATCATCCTTTAGCATAGGTATCCCTCAGCATCTATCCTCAGCTCTTTGGTTTTCTCTTGACATTCTCTCCCTTGGTAACTGTATACACTTCCATGGGTTCAAGTATCATTGATATAAAGATAACTCTAAAATCTATATACATAACCCTAAACTCTCCTGAGCCATGCTCACATATTGTCAACTGTCCATTAGATATTTTCTTCTGGATATCTTGTAAGGATTTCAAACTCAACATGTCCAAAGCAAAACTGGTTAAACAAACCTTCCAAAGTTCTGCTGAAGGCCTCACTATCCTTCCAGTCACCCAGCCTAACAACTTCATATTTATTCTTCTCTCTCTCTCTCTCTCTCTCTCTCTCTCTCTCTCTCTCTCTTCATATCAATCAATTATCAAATTTTGCTGATCCTACCTCTACTTCTCTTATGTTCATTTGCTTCTCTCCATCCATAGGGTCCCTCAGAGTTCAGGTCTTCCTCATCTTTTGAATGAACAACTGCAGTAGCCTTCTATTGGTTCTCCATTCTTCCAGAAGCTTCCTGTTCTCCAATCCATTGTCCACATACATGTTAAAACACTTTCTAGGTCTGACCTTGTCAATGTACTACTCAAAAACCACCATTGAGTCATTACCTTTAGGAAAAACGACAAATTCTTCAGCCTGATATTTAAGGCTTTCTACAATCTGGCCCCAAAATGCCTTTCCAGACTTATTTCCAGACTACCCTGCTACATACAGGTTTACTGACTGATTGACAATTAGGAGGAGAATTGGGATAATTGTTGCCACTGAAACCAAGAAGAGTATGAGGGAAGAGGTTTTGGTCAACACCTTAAAAATCTACAGAGAAGACAAGGAATAGCAAACTAATGAGAAGCCTTTTTGTTCTTAGTTAGGTCAGTCTTTAGAAAGCAAAGATCACTCTGTTGCTGAGGTTGTATTCCATTGGCATAGTCTTTGAAAACCCAGGGTCACTTCTATGCCATGACAGTTTCTGTGGATAGACAGTGCCTATGGACAATGAGCTGGACCCAAATTGAACAGAAAGAAGGTAAGGTGAATTGATCTTGGGAAATTGTGCTCTGCACCTCAAGAGGGTAATAGGATGGCAAAGGGCCTTGAATTCACATCACATGAGGATCACTTGAAGGAACTGGGAGTATTTAGCTTGGCAAAGAGATAGTGGAATAAAATAGCTTTCTACAAATATTTGAAGGACTGTCATGAAGAAGACAGAAAACATTTGCTCTACTTGGATTTATAGATGAGAACTAGCAATTATGGGTAAAACTTGCAAATAGGCTTAATAGAAAGAAAAACTTCCTATGATCAGAACTCTCTAGCAGTGGAAGGAGCTACTGAAAGTGGGGGTGAAGAGGAAGTGTTCACACTCACTGGAGCCAAGAAAGACCAAGTGACAATTTGTCGGGTAGGTTGTAAAAATATATTTTTAGGTGTCAGTCCCTTCCAAATCTGAAATTCTATGAATTCTAGTAAACACTTAAGAAGTAATATCAACTACAATGAAATCTCAATTAGCACATGACTCACTTTTGTATGCCTTTGGCTATTGACATGGTCAAATGATGTCCACCACAAATAATAGGTTTATACAATAAAAGCCTAGTATGAGGTTGGTTTTAGCCCTATCCTACAAAAGCAGCATTATAAAGGGGTTCTGTTGTGTATCATAATTATTAAAAAATATTTCCCAAACTTTATTGACAATATTTGTGACAATGAGAAAAATATAACTTTCAAAATTATATTTTACAGACCATATTTGCCACTGTAAGATACAAAAGGTTATTGTTCATTTATATCTTATTAGATGCTTCCCTTTCTTCCATAACACTGTTCATCTGGCCTACACTTCATGCTCGAGTCATGCAGATTAGAGTTGACTCTCAATTACACAAAGTCTTTCTCCAAAGATGACAGTCCAAATACAGTAGAGATAAAATACATCAAGGTTTAAAATAGGTCCGTTCAGCCCCAGTGCCGCTTCATCATGAAATGATATAATTCACTGATGCCTCTGCCTAGCCTAACATATGTTCTATTCACAGCCCGCGTCACTCTTCATTTGTAATTATTTCCTTTTTTTTTCTTACCCCATCTTGTAATACTTTGCTTGGTTGAAGACAAATACTGAAAGGCAAAAGAGTATTATCATATGATGACCTGTTCCAGGGTGTTAAACCCCTGTCAAGGTTTGATTTTAACATGGGGTATTGATGACAGTACATCAATTCAGGCATCATGTCCTGAATTAGACTATATTAATTATCGCTTGAGTGCAGTATGCATGAAAATGCTGTTTCATTGACTAAAAGGATTTGACTGAATAAAAATCCATTTCTCATCTGGTTGCTTATGGATAAAGACATTTTTTCTCTTTGCCTTGGATTGTTCTTTATTAAATATGATTTTTATAAGATTGTATGAATAAATTGTCTCACTCAACAACAGATCTAGGCACTTTTTAAACAAAGAAAATTAAATGGATTGTCTACTGTTGGCAACTATTTAACAATGTATTTACAGTTAATAGTTTAGGCAGATTATTCATAACAAATGCTGCCAAAAACAAAGTTATTTGTATCCTTTGTGGAAAAGGAAAATTTCAAATAGTTACCTCTGTGACTGAAAGGAAATGGATTTTATCACTTTTAGAATTACATTCATATGGCAAAAATGTATCAAGCTCTAATTGTCATTTAAAAACTAAAATTGAATTTAAAGGTAAAATTAAGATTACTTTTCATATCTGAAAGAACTCAATCAATCTCTCTCTCTCTGTCTCTCTCTCTTTCCTCCTTCCCTCCCTTTCTCAGAATGAACACTAAATTAAGTTTAAATCACTCCTAAAACTAGTACTTTACTCACCTTTCTACATATCTGAGTATAAAATAATTCAATTTATAATGAGTTATCTATAAAATGAAGGGTTGGGATGGATGAACTCTAAGTCCCACTTCCAGCTCTAAACCTACGATTTTGTGAACTCATTAAGAAAATGGGGTGGAGAGTATGTTTGTCCTTCACCCCCTTACAATTAATTAACAGCAAAAAGCTCTTGTTTTATATGTAGTAGAATTATACCTTTGTTCTTAGAGTATGGATTTTTTACATATACATAAATTTAAAATATTTTGTTTAACATATTCTCAAAACTAACATATAACATATAATCCTATATTCTTAATGTAAAGTAATGTATGGTGAATCCTAAAATCATACGGAATTAACGAGGCAAAAAAATCTACTCTCCAATGATAAATATCACCTAATATAATCATAGTTATAACAACCAACACTTATGCACTCATTTTATATTTTATATGCTTTGAAGGCATTTCAAAAGAGATAACATCAATTTTCACTATTTTATTTGTCAAAAAACTTGTTGAAAATCACCATTACACCAAGCAAAAAGCACATGGGAAGAAACAAGACCTAAGCTTCATTTGATATCAATATTTACTGGTAAAGTATAATCTTACCACTTTCCCAAATTTCGTTCCTAAGCAAAAGCTAGCAGATTACAAAAGACTGAGGGTAAGGCAAATATTTTAAGCAAACAAAGTCTACTAAAACTAGAGAAAGTATTTTTGTTTGCTTAAACCTAAATCTCTCCCTGTGTTTAAATCTATACGAGCTGATTAATTGTCACAGGATCTAAAACAACTCTGCAATGTTGTCTCTTGTTCATCAAGGATCCACTGTGTAGCAACATTTTAATGCTTTTGCTGCTTGCAGACATGTAATACTTCCCTCATATGACATGCCTCTACCTGACTTATGGAAGTGGCTCTTATGGCAATAAAAAAGGGAGGAGGATTTAAAATACCGGATATTTCGTCTAAAGTGTGCCTTGCTGCACTGCCACTGGTTTACCCAATACACACAGCTACTGATGCAAAAATAAGCAAAGAAATGCTTTATTGAGCATATTTGTTCCACTTTCAATCACTTTCTTTTCCATGATAAAGGAAGACTATGGGTAAAATTTAAAAAGTTTTTTAAATAGTTTTTAGAGAACTAGGAATAGAACTAGGAAAGGGATGGACACTAAAGAAGCTAATTTAAACATAATAAACAATATTGTTTTGGGATACATAGAGGTATATACTGTTGTTGGTGGCCTTGGTCATTCGATTTGCTTCCACTCAACAAACATGTTTTAAGTACTTCTACTATAACTGCAAGGCTCTGGGTTATGTAGCAAATGACTTGAATCTTGGGCACACCATAGTAATGCTCCCATTTAGAACAGATAGCTATGAACTGTAGAATGGGCATGCTGTTTGTGGTTATATTGTAAATGGTAAGCCATAACTGTACTATGACTAATTTCCTTCTCATTTTACCCCAGAATCCATTTTGAACCTCATTAAAATATACAACCAGAGCTATAACTAGTAATTTTGGCTGTGAGAGCAAGAGCTACAACCTCTATTCATCCTGCTCTTAAATCAACTTTTAAAGACAAATTTAATTGGGGGGAGGGGAGGAATAGCTGGGCAACAGGTTGCCAGGAGACAAAGACCCTGGCCCAGGATGCTGAGGCTGTTACTTGGAAAGCTTCCTGGGGTAGGGAGCAGTGCTGGTCAGGTTAGGGTCTCACTTAGGTTTTAATGGGAACAGGAAAAAGAGGAAGCATACTATCTGATAGCTTCCTAATTATTCTTGCTAAAAGTGCTAAATTTAATTATTTCTAAGATGAAGTAAGCGCAATCAGCACCCAGTAAGTTTAGGTTCCCTAGGGCAAAGTACTGATTGATCTGCCTTAGATACAACTCTGAAGTATTATCTTCCCTTATCCCACAGTTTATCTTAGTATAAATCTTTTTTTATAACTGAAATTACCTGTATTTACTTAGTGATATACAAAGAAATACACAGAATATTCTTCATACTCTAACAATGTAAATTCTTCGAGGAGAGGGACTATTTTAGTTTTTGAATCCCCAGAACCTAGTATAGTATCTAACACAAAGTAGATGTAACAAATGCTTGTTAAATGATCAATTAATTATTCATTGCCCTTCTTTCTATTTCGTGGTCATTCTGGTTAAAGCCAGAAACTTAATCATTTGTTGTTTTTCAGTCATTTTTCAGTTGTATCCGACTCTTCGTGACCTCATTTAGGGTTTTCTTGACAAAGACACAGGAGTGTTAGCCATCTCTTTCTCCAGCTCACTTTACAGACAAGGAGACTGAGATAACCAGGGTTAAGTGACTTGGCCAGGGCCACACAGCTAGTAAGTATCTGAGGCCACATTTGAACTCGGGGAATATGAATCTTGCACTGTGCCACCTAGTTGCCCTAACTTAATCATAAGTCACATTTTTATCCACACTTAAGTAATAATAATAATGATAATAGCTAAAATTTCCGTAGCATTTTAAGGTTTATAAAGCACTTTACAAATACCATCTCATTTAATCCTGACAACAACCCTATGAGATAGGTGCTATTAATACTGTCATTTTACAGATGAGAAAACTGATTTTGAGAAAGACTAAATGGCATGTCCTGGGTGACACAGCTGCTAAATGTCTGAGGCGAGATTCAAACCCAGGTCCTGTAATGAGAATCCCACCAGAAGCAGTTTCAATGTGGTCAGTGACAAACAAATCCACAATTAGGTGACAGAGAACTTCTTACGGATAGTGTGCAATGTGTTATGGTGAAACCACTGGGATACAATATCTGTAACGCACAAAACTATAATATAATAAAAGGCAGTGGTATATGTAACCAGGAATCTGTCTTTGCAGGAGAGTGGGAATCCAGCAATGCCACAGCAAATCCTATTTCGACTATTTCAAGCGAGGAAACTGTGGGAAAATTCTGGCCATGACCTACAAGCTGAGGCAAGGGAAGAGAAAAAAAATATGGAAGCCTCCTAAATGGTGAGCTCCACAACAAAGCAAACTGCAATGAACTATTGAAAGGCTTCCCATTGTCATGGGGAGCAACAAACTTGCTCTATGTGTCACCAAGAAGAATCATAAAATTTAGAGCTGATCTAGTCCAAGGGCCTTATTTTACACATGGATCCAGTGAGGTGAAGAGGTTTGCTCAGGGTCATAGAAGTAGTAAGATAATAAGATTCTGGTACTCTAACTTGAAGGACAATGTTCCTTTTGCTCATTTGTGCTGCTTCTTGGGAGAGTCATGATTTGAACCACAGCACGATAAACTTCATAATGAAAATTTACTTTAAGTTTGTAGTGAAAAGAAGAAAATAAAAAATACTAAAAAGCCCTCCATGAACATTATTCAATTATGCCATATCCATAAAGAAGATAAGCCAAGGTTTGAGGTCATTAAGATGACACTGACATTTCCTAAAAGTTGTTTTCCCTTGCCTTGTTTACTTATGAATCTAACTCAGTGCCCATTTACAATATTTATCCAAAACAGAGATATAGATATATAGATGATATAGGTGTAACTATTGATATATAGACACAGACAGATGGATAATATAGACACAGACAGACGGTTGTCCATTTAAGTATGTCACAGATCCATCTGAGAGTATTAGAATACAGTGTGTGTATATATATAAAATTTTATATATATATATAGTACATATATATAATATATATCAATATATCAAGTCCACAATGTTTATAAAGCCTCTATTATGTGCCAGAAACTGAGCTGAGGATTCAAAGAAACACAAAACAAAACAAAATCCAATCCCTGATCTCAAGGGGCTCATAGTTTAACAGGAGAACATGCAAACCTTTATATATAAACAAGATATGACAGGATAAAGTGGAGTTAATCAGTAGAGGAAAGTCTCTAGCATTAAGAGAAATCAGGAAAGGATGAGATTTAAGTTGGAAACTGGGGAAGCCAAGGAAGTCAAGAGACAGAGAGGGGGAGAAGAAAGAAAATTTCAAGCACTGGGGATGACTAGTGAAAATGCATGGAATCAGGAGAGGGAGAGCAAGAAGGCTGATGTCACTGGATCACAGAGTATGTGAAAAGTAAGGTATAAGGAAATCTGAAAGGTAGAAAGGGGGCCAGGTTATAAAGGGTTTTAAAGCCAAACTATGGATTTTATCATTGATCCTAAAGGTACTGGGGAGGCACTGTTGTTTAATGAGTAGGATAATGGCATGGTTAGACCCACACTTTTGGAAGATGGATGGATTTGACATCTGAGTGGAGCTGAATGGAGAGAGATGAGACAAGGCAGGGAGAGTAATTAAAAGGTGACTGCAATAGAGTAGGTGTGAGGTGATGAGGGCCTGCACCAGAGTGGTTGCAGTGTTAGAAGAGAGAAATGTAAATATTTGAAAGCTGTTTTAAAGGAATGAGAAGTTGAAGATGACATCTGGGTTGGAAGCCTTGCTGGTTGGGAGGATGGTAGTTCCTTTAATAGCAATAATAAAGTTAGGAAGAATGGAGGACTTGGGAGAACTTGTTTTGGACAAGTTGGGTTTAAGATGTCAAGGATCTAAACTGCCATCAATGTAAGTCTAAAACTTAGTAGATAAGTCTTAGAGAGTGTCCTGAGGCTCTAAAAGGCATTGCTCATGGTCACATAACTAGTAAATATCAGAGGCATGATATGTGCCCAAGTCTTCTTTACAAGTCTAGCCACCCTAGTATGCCACACTGGTTCTCAAATATACACACATATATGACTATACATATAGGTATATCTATACATATACATATATACATGAATAAACTTTGCATACATTTCCATACACAGTCTGAATCTTTGTGAAAAATGGCCAAATCATCAGGTAATATTGTAATACCAAAACCAACAAGATTTCTGAATACTGTTAAATCAGGATAAGTTTAAGTGACAGTTTCATACTGTAAAATTATATAAAATATATAATTAAACTAAAATATATAATTAAATTAAATATATAATTACAAGATAGGAAAATACTCCTTCAATTAGTTAGGTTTTAATTCTTAAATAAGTTGGGAGTAGTAGAGAAAAGAGAGATTGAATTTAAAAATTACTTTCAGGATTCAGTTCATCTTAAGCCATACAATTTTCACTCTTTATAGTTTAGAAAATCATCACAGTATTTCCTGATTCAAGTGACCAAAATGCTTACTGTTAACTTGTAGAAAAAATCTCTGTCTCTGTCTCTCTCTCTCTCATCCTCTCTCATCCCCGCCCCCCACACACCCTCACGTATTCACATACATTTTTCTTTACTGGATATAATAAAAAATCTCATTGCCAGCTAGCAAAAAATTCCTATCATATGACTATGATACTATCAAAATACTATGTTTCTCAGCTGTCACAATGTAGGATTGACATATGACATTTATAAAATGTCAGAAACCCCCCAAACTTTTATAGCCTTTTCCCCAGCAGGATTTCAAGATGTAAAATGAACTAAAGTCAACTGTATGCTCATTAGCCAAGCCACTTCTGATAGAACATGACAATACTGCCAATTGACAGTGATATCACAGTGATATCAAAGTGTAGGTGTAAAAAATAATAAGCCAACTACTTGTGTAACAAAATCTCACAATCTCAGAACAGGTAATAAATATGCAACAAGGCAGGTGGTTCCCACCCCCCCCACTGGAAATAAGAGAGGGTCTCATACATACACACACACACACACACACACACACACACACATGTAGTTGTATGTGTGAAAAACCACAAATATAAGTGTGTAATGAAAGCTAGCAACAGTAGCAGTGTCTTACAGCATACTTTCCTAGTGCCTGGATCTGTGAAACAGATAAAGCAAAATCATTTTTTAATTTAATAAGTGATAAAAGAGATTGTCACAATACAAATTATGATGGTGCACGTGAATGAACTATTTTGCAAAATCTTCCCTACTGGAAAAATACTTATATGCCCCCCAGAGGACAGAAGGGGATTAACACTAAAAAAAAATCTTGAAGGGCAACTGGGTTTTCAACAAGAATAAAGAAAAAAACTGGATAAAACTTCAACTAATGTACATATATATGTTTTCCTGTGTCTCTTAAAAAGTTGAAAATTTTAAAAAAAGGTCAATCTGGAGATGTTTTCTGCAACAGCTAATTGCATCACTAATTACAAAATAGGGAATGTACTTATATATGTTATATAACTTTAACGATCTTCTAGGACATTGTGCCAAGGTAGCTGCAGAATTTTGAATTCAGTACATGACAGATAAATGAAGAAGTGCTGATTTTATTATTATTTTTTATTTGAAGTGTTCTTGTCACTTTTTAAATGATATGATAAAATGATTCAAGGAAATGAATTCTTCTGGAAATTACAATACTCTATTTTAAAACCACATCCAAGTTGTTTTATAATTGAATTAGGAATAGGAAGGGGGCAATGTCCAATCACAACTTTTGGTGAGTTTCAAAATAGTCATTTGTGTACTTCGGGTTCATAGGATTGTAAGAATCGTCACTAGGTGTTCTCCATTTGTATAACAGCGCTCACTGAAGCATCTGTCAAATCTATGAATAAAGACAACTCTGATAGATGACCACCCTCTTGGTGCCATTACTAATTTTACTACAGAGACATAAGATGGTATTATTATTTCTGCCTTTCATTTTAGATGATGATGATAATGACAATAATTTTGACCTTGACATGAGGATGCGGCTAAAAAGACTAGTGCTGGCCCAACAGTCCCTTCTTTAGCCAGCATGTGTGAACCCTTTCCTTTGATTAACAGCTACAAAGATAACAGAGAGAACAGATTACCAAACTGAAATTTCAGTGATTTGTAAAAGCGTCTGTCCAAACTTCTGCATTTTTAAAATAAAAATTTTTGAAGATGTGTCAATAAAGCATTACTTTATTTTTTCAAATCCATAATAATTAATAATGATTATGATGTGAGTAGTAAGGGATAGTATAAAACTTGGAGCATTTAGAATTATCCTAGTTTGGGTCCTTAAAAACCCACATCCGAACTGCTGGAAGGCTGACTAATTGGTTCCCAGCCTACAGCCTTTCTTTCTATCCTTCTTATTACTAAATATTGAATATTCCCTAGGTTACCCCATGCTCAGAATTGACCACTATTTCCCTTTGCTTACCACATTGAGTCTAGATGTTAACATTAAAGGCTCTTAATAATCTGACCCCTCCCTTTTCAGCCTTACCAATAGATAATCAAACAACAAGCATTTATTATGTTCCTGTTACATGTTGGTCACAGGGCAGGCTTTGGAGATACAAAGCCAATAGTGGAACAGTCTCTGTCCTGGAAGAGCCCACATTGTATGATACAGCTGTTCCTTCCTATGAACTGGACACTTCAACTGGAACGAGTTTACCTCACATTAAAATCCTAGCATCGGAAGGGATTCAGGGATCATCTAATCCGGTGCTTCTCAAACTTTTTGGTTTCAGGAACGTTTCACTCTTAAAAATTATTGAGGACCCCTACTAAGAGTATTTGTTTATGTGGGGTATATATACTTATACCAACCAACCAATAAGCATTTATCAAGCACTTACTATGTGCCAGATGCTGTTCTAAGAGGTATGAATACAAAGAGGCAAAAGTCCCTGCCCTCAAGGAGCCCTCAAATCAAATAGAGAAAACAACAAATAAACAAATATATACGTGTGTGTGTGTGTGTATATATATATATATACATATACATATATATATACGTATATATATACATATATATATTCAGAAACATATTCAGAAATATATAAATATATAACTCTATATATGTATATGTATGTGTGTACATATATATATAGTGTGTATAGGATAAATAGGAAATAATTAACAGAGGAAAGGATATTTATTAGAAATTAAAACATCTTAGTATTATTATGAAGATAGCTTTGACCTTGAGGATGCCCTGAAAGCATCTAAGGGTCCCCCAGGGATCTCTGTACCACATTTGAGAATCATTCATCTAATCAAATCCCTTTATTTTGTTATTTTATTAATAAAGAAACTGAGTTCCACCAAGTGGCTGAGACTAGACTAGAATCCAGATCTTTTGACTATATCAGGGACCTCTGACGTTCCTTACACCTCTAAATTTAAAATCCTTTAATTCCTTACCATTCCCCAGATATTGCTTGTACACTCTCACCTCAATCTTGTTAAAATGTCCCCTTACTGGTTTTCTTTTTATATTTTTTACCCAGCCTTCAAGGCCCAGATCAGGGTCTAACTTTTTTATGAACTTTCCTTGAACATTCTAGTTCACGTAGACTAAATCTATCCCTTCTGAGTTATTAAAAATTTGTTGTTTGTACCACTCATTTGGTACTTATGCTCTGAAGTGAGTGCATGAGAAGGCCTTAGCCTAAAAGGTCCAGGTTCTCCCACTGCATCCTGGACCATCTCCAATCATCCTGATGAATATCAGGCCACTGGACCCAGATGGCTCTGGTAGGAGAAAGTGAGGCTAGTGACCCTGCACAGCCCTCCCTCACTCAAAGTCAAATGAAAGTCATGTCATCATTTCCCTGATGCCATGGTTCTCTTTGAAAATGAAGGACAAACCCAACAATACCAATCGGCCAGAGTGGAGAGAGAGAGATGTTCTTGGGTTCAGGAAGACCTGTATTCAAGTCCCTTCTGAAACATACTGGCTGTGTGACTGAGGGCAACTCACTTAACCTCTCATTACTCTGGGTACCTCCCTAAGACTGAAAGTTGCCAAGAAGTTACCAGTCTGCATAGGCAGAAGACACTTATTCATTCAGGAGTTCCCTATATCTTTGTGTATGTGCCCTATTATGCTTGAATGTAGTACACACACTGATTACAGGAAACATGCACTCTCTACATCCCCTAAAGGGCTTAACACAGTATTTTGTATGGAGTGGACATAAAATATTTGTTGCTACTTAGTACACAGTACAGGTACTACACACACATATATACAATGCACCTAGACATACATAGATACACATACATACATAAATATATTTAGCCACACCAAATAACTATTTCCTTGCTAGGATTCTAAGTAAAATGGTAGTGATAAGGTAGAAAAATGAATACAAAGTAGGAAGGGGTCTAAATCTTTCTTCACAACTGATAAGGAAGGGTTTAGTTTTATTTAGGTTAATGTGAGAGAAGATTTGACAAGACTATTTTTTCCTACAATTTTATAATACTAACAATTTTAATTTTAAATTTGAAGAGAGGCATTGTAGCATACAATAGAGACGGGGTCTTGGAGTCAGGGAGACCTAGTTTCAAGACCTGCTGCTAACACATACTAGCCAGGTAAACATGGACATGTGACTTAACCTCTCAGCGCCCTTTCTCAGAGTGACTCTCATAGCATAAGCCATAAATGTGTTTCTCATTTGCATCAGTAAACAGAGGGAGTTTCCACACTGATGGAATCATAAGGATAATGATAGGGCCTGGACCTATAATTTCATTAGGATAAGGAACTTCCTTTATCAGTGTTGATCAGCACTGTCACTACAATTTAGGGTTTTAGGGAGTTCCCTAGAGCAGAGATGTCAAACACACAGCCCACGGGCCATATGTGGCTCATAGTACTCCCCAAATGCTGCTGGAATCAAATTAAAATGTAATTGGGAAATATTTAACAAAATAAAAACACAATAAAGCACAGATAATGTTATAATGTGGTTTTCTAAGTCAATACATGGCCCATAGCGAACCTTATGTGTAGTTTAGTGGTCCTCATTTCTATTTAAATTTGACATCACTAGCTGAGAGCACTTTGAAATTAAGTCACCTGGTCAGGGCCATACAGCCATGTGTGTCAGAGGAAGGATTGAAACTTGGTGCTTTCTGGGTTCAGGACTAGCTCTCTATCTGCTAAACCATATTCTCCAGTGGAATAAATCTAAGATCCAAGGCTTCCAAAAAAAGCACAACCTTAGTATTTATTAACGTAATAAATACCTTTTTTTTTGTAAAAAGTCATACTCTGATGCCCCACTGAAGCATGGAGATGAGCCTGTATTCTATAAGGGTGCCAAAGGAATAGAACCTCTTGCAGGCCCTACCAAACAGGAAAAGCTTTGAGTTTGGGCCCAGCTGTATGGTTGGTGTCTAAGACCTGGCCTAGTTGAGTATAAAAAGATGGTCATCAACAGATTTGCCCCAACATAACAAATTGTTTTCAATTATAACCATTCACGCAGACCAAGTTACACAGGGGCTGTGAGATCTGTGCCAAAGCTATTAGATATCTGGAGTACGAAGTAAGTTTAAGCCTCTTAAATGAATTAAATCATTAAAGATAAATAATTTAATGAAGAATACATGGTACATGAAATATAAATATTGTTTTAAACTACCAAATGATAATTCAGAGAGAAGCAGTCATAGGCTGATAACAAAAAAAGGAGGTGAGAAAAGATCATTTTTATGGGTAAATAGATGGATGTTGAGAAACGTGGATGTAACTTAAATCATTTAATGGACAAAACGAAATTCTTAGATTTAGGGCTGGAATCAATCTTAGAGGTTGCTGAATCCAATATTTTACAAATAAGAAAATTAAAGCACAGAAATGTTAAGTGATTTGACCAAGATCACACATAGGTAATAAGTAGCAGTGGTATAATTTGAACATTTCTCTAACTCCAAATCTAATAATCTCTCCATTGTGCCATGCTTCTTCCTTCAATTAAATTCAATAAACATTTATAATATACTTATATAATATATATGACATGTGTAGCAAAAAATGTGTGTAGCTTATACATACAGTATACACATAAAGGAATATAATATATATCGCACATATATATGTATATCCATATTGTATATATACATTATACTAGACATTGGGGATCCAAAGATATATATGACACAGAATTCAGCTTCAAGAAATTTTCTACCTAACTGAGCGGTAATATGTAACACAATTGTGATATAAAGGAAAATATGATAAAGTTTAAATTACTCTGAGAAATTTGAGGAAGGAAAAAGGGTTTCATGGCAATTCTGGCAGCTGAATTGTCACTTGAAGGCAGAGAGGGACTTCAACAGACAGAGATGGATGGATTCGATTCTAGATGCAGAGGCCGGGATATAAAAAGACAGAGATGAAAGAAGTTAGGGTGGGAAAGGGAGATAGAGACTAGTGCAGCTTCCCTGAACAATAGAACATGGGAAGGGGAGTAAGTAGTATGATAAAAATCTGGAAAGTCAGATTAGAGCCAGATTGTAGAGGGCTCTGACTATCAGAATTAGGAATTTATTTTGCTAGGCAATGGGGACACATTGAACACTTTTGAGAAGAGGGGTGAGAGGGTCAGAGCACAAAGTTATCTGGGCAGTGCTGTGGAGCTAAGGAAGAGTAGATTACAACAGAAGCTCTTGGCTGAAACATATAAGAAAGTTGTGCTTTGATGGAGGTCTAGCTTATTTTCTTATTCATTCAGCAAATATCCATTGAACACTAAATATCCAGCACTAGAAATAAAAATATAAAACATTTATTTTACAGTTTCACTGAAGAGATAGAATAGATTCTATTTTGGCCTTGGCTATGCCACTTCTAGTATGCCTTCTAGTATGACAGTCTGACACTTTATGAGTGTCAGTATCCTCCTCTGTCAAATGAGGTTAATAATCCTTGAACTATGGACATCCATGGGCTATGGGAAGGCTTAATTGAGGAGAAAAGATGTAAAGGTCCTGATTGTAATAAATAAAAGGAATCTTTATTATATCATTGGAATTTGTGCTTGGGAGAAGCAAAATCATTCTTTTTTTCTGTCAGTTAATAAGCATTTATTAAGTAACTACTATGTGCCAGACTCTGTGCTAAACCCAGAGGATACGAAGAAAGGCAAAAGACCATCCCTATTCTCAAGGAGCTCACAATCTAACGGGAGAGACAACATGCAGAGAACAAGACACCTCGAGAGTACTTTGGAGATAATCAACGGAGGGAAGGCACTGGCATTAATGAAGATCCCACTATAGGTCTAGGCACTAATCCATTCAGTAGGATGATGACATGATGCTGTGAGGGATAGCTGATATGTTGGATACAGAGTCAGGATCCAAAAATATCTTGATGGGATAAAGTCAACAGATAATACTTGGCTGAATATAATAAGATGAAATATATTAGTGATAAAAGTAAAGACCTATACTTGGGGTAAAAAAACCATCAATTTCAGAAGAAGGAGGAAGTGTGCCAAGACTGAAAAGCAATAACCGCCACTAGATAGCGGTTCATCTGAGACAAGATCTAGAGCAAGGGTGGGGAACCTGCAGCTTCAAGTCCACATCTGGCCCTCTAGGTCCTCAGGTGCGGCCCTTTGAATGTATCCACAGAACAAATCTCCTCAATAAAAGGTTTTCTTTTGTAGAACTTGGACTCAGTCAAAAGGCTGCACCCAAGGACCTAAAAGGCCACATGTAGCCTTGAGGCCACAGGTTCTCCACCCCTGATCTAGACTTTTTAGTGGATATAAGTGTAATATGAGCCAACAGTCATATTTGGTAGCCAAAGAAGCTAATACAGTCCTAAGCTGCATTAAGAAAGGAATGGTTTCCAGGCCTGGGAAGGTGATAGTCCCACTGTACTGTTTTAATCATATCAGATTCTAGAGTACTGTTTTGTGTATCATTTTTAAGGCATCATTTTTAAGGGGGACATTGAGTATCTAAGAAAAGGGTGACCAGGATAGTGAGAGACTTCTAGACTATACCAAAAAAGGATCTGTTGAAGGAAGTGGGAATGTTTCGCTTAGAGAAGACCTAGTGGATAAGAAGAAAGTTGGCTTCGAGTGTTTTAAAGTTTGACATAGAATACAAGAATAAACAGAATGGAGTTGCAGAGAAGCAGATTTGAGCTCAATATAAGAGAAAGTTTCCTAACAACTAGAGGTGATCAGAAGTGGGATGGGATATCTTGGGAGGCATGGAGCTTTTCCCCTTTCACTGCTTCTTGGGGACATTGTTGAGGGCATTCTCCTCTGAATTCCCTTTCAGCTCCAGACCCATCATCCTATGAAGAGACCAAATCAGTGTACTGATAATATATTCAATAAACGAGGCAGCATTTTAAAGAAGGGAAAGACCAGCCTGGGCCCCCATATGGGGGAAAGATTTTGTGTGAGAGCTAATTTTTGTGCTGGGCCTTGAAGGACAGGTAGGCTCTGAACATGAGAAGAGAAAGGGCATCCCCAGGCATAGACAGCAATAGATGTGGAGGTTCAGAGATGAGAATTAGCTTGACATGTGTGGACAATGAGGAGATCCTGCTCTGACGCTTTTGCTTTTGTCTGTTAGAGAGAAGAAGAAAAAGATTATGAACGGACGATGTCATGCCTCATCAAGTCTCTTCCTTAAGCCTAAGTATGTTCATTTCTCGGAAGAAACTGATGATGGAGAGGCTCCTCAGGAGACAACTGGTGTATTGGCTATGGCTAAATTGGGCTGTTGGTGGAAGAACAAGGATATTATCTAAAGCTCAGCTGCTCTCCACTCTACCATGTAAATATATCAAGGACTCAGTTATTTTATATAAAACTATTTTCTGAACTCTATGTCGGGTAACTGACATATATGCACACATACCTACATGTTTATGTATACATAGACACAAACGCATATGTGTGTATGTGAAGAAACTGGGTCTTTCTATCTGACCCAGAGGTTGGAAGTGCAGAAGTCACTCTTGGGCCCTCCTTTCCAATGCTGATCGATGAGCACAGAAGTTTGAACTTGGTCTGTTTTTCCACCTTGAGTTGTTTCAACCGTCCTTCAGCAACTTAGCGGCTTTCCACTCTGTAGAGCTTGCTATATTGGTGCCACCCTTAGTAGTTCGGGACTCCTGAACTCAAGCAATGCACCAGCTTTGGCCTCCCCATCAGCAGGGATTGCAGACACCAGGTCTAGTGACACGTAATTTTAAAACATAGATGAAACAGGATCTAGTCAGACTTCTTTAACTTGAAGAATAAGCAGGGCAACTAGGGCAGAACATAAGTTAAATATACAGCAGGGCATAAAGAGGGCATTTCTATTCTATCTTTTGTTTTGTTCTGTAATTCTTGATAATGTGCTTGGCTGTTAGAAATTAGTGGAGCCTACAGTTTCAAATTATGTTTTTTATAGTTTCCAGATTATATTCCTTCATATTCTCATAGTTTTCTTCTCACTGAAACAGAATTAGACACCTCTTCTGTTCCAACCCGTACCCCCTGCCATTGCCAACCTATCTCAGATTCTCTTTTTTTGGAATGGATTCAAGATGTAGGGGTTTTCAGCGAATTGTTTCATATGTTAAAAGTTCATGACTAATTTCGGATCTTTAAAAAACAAAGAATCTCTGATAAGTTTCATTATTTTCTTATAAAAATATATTTGCTTGTCATGAAGTCCTTTTTAAACCTTTAAAGCATAAGTTTTTAAAGAGCTAAGTACGCTTAGTCATATTAAAATTTCATGGAGTTTTCATTATATTTAATTTAAAAGGATTTAATAGCACGAACGTAATATGAATGGAAAATTGTAGCACATCAGACCAAGTATTTAACATAATACTATAGTAAACTAGGTAAAAGTAAAATACCACCAGGAGTTACAATTGTTCCACAGCAATGTGCGTATACTAAAGTTAAGAATTCAAAGAATTCCTTCACTAGGCAAAGAAAGATACAGCAATACAGAATAAAGACAATTATAAAATATGGTTGGAACCAGTCAGAAGAAATTTCTGAACCCAGTACACATAACATATAATCAAAGCTTTTGACTCTATTGGTATTGAAAAGCTTTTTTTTTCCTAGCCTCCCTGTATTTCTCAACTGAAAAACCAGACTACCACGAGATTTTTACAATGCTTCTGTAAGTAGTCTTCAAATGTCTAAACATGGTATACGTATCAATTTCTATAAATTTCTAGCAAAATATAGGAAGTTGTGTAGTACATATTAAAAGTGCACAGTGGTTGTATTTTGTTTTGCACAAAAACACAAGAAATATGTAAGTAGCAAGGGTGACCTCCAGTGTGCAGTAGGTTTATGTCATTGCATCTTTTCTATAAAATAACCTGTGCATTGAACTACTTACACTATTTCTAACATCAAGGCAAAATGAATTTTCTATAATAAATGGTCTTCTATGTGGATATAAACTTTTCTAATTTGAAAGCAAGGATGTCTCTCGTAGACTGAAAATCTGAAGGACACGAAAAGACAAGATAATCTGTAACCAAAGTATTTTGGTAACTGTTTCTTAGAAATCTTCCGTTCCTTAAAGCTCTGGAAAATTGTTTAAACTGAAACTTTGAAAGGATTATTGAAAATATTTTAAAGTATATTTCTTTTACAAAAAAAAAAACCCACGATCAACATTATAGATGTCCTAGACCTATATAAAGCATATGGGTACCTGACAGAATTTAACATCTTCTCCTATGCTACGCTCTCCTCCTATATATACTGGCACCTTCACACCCTAAACTTACACCCAGAGATCTGAGGGTAAACTGCTCTTTAGCAAGCCTGTAAGGTCAATAGTTTTTCATTAAAAATGGAGTTTTTTTAAATGCATGAAAAGAACAGCTTGCCAGATTGTACAATATAATTTCTGGTTGTCTCCAAAGATAAATTCATGAAGCTTTGTTTCACAAGCTAATCTAATATCACTCAGTTCAATCTCTTCCATGATAGCAAAAAATCATCTCAAACACCAAGAAATTTTCATTGTAAATTTCCTTTTAATTTCTGGAATTAGTAAACAACTTAAACTTTCAAAATGAGGTTTCTTTTCAAGGCATTTGGGTAGTAAAATATCCAGTTCTTTCTCAGCTAACTAGACCACACAAAAGATCTAATTATATGGGTGCCCACTCGAGCTACTGTCTGTCAGCGTCAGTGTCATTCAGGGTCTGTCACTGTTTCCATTAGACATGTCGACTTTCAAAGGTTTATAACGTGGACGTTAAAAATTTGCTCCAGGCTGACTCTTGGCATAAAAGGTAAAAGGCTGAGAATGAATTGCTTTTTATGAATATTCATAACAATCAATGTGGACTTTTAAAACTCCTAGATGGTGAAAAAGAGATGTGCAATATATATGTATATATATGCATATACACACATGTAGATATACGTATAGTCTGGTTTGCTTCTATAATTTAAATAATGCCCTATACAACCTAGCCCCAGTCTAGCTTTCTAAACTTAATGGACCTTACTTTCATAATCTATATTTATACACATATACAAAATATACACATGCATTGTAAATATGTATGCATGTATGGTATATGCATGTACACACATGTTATTTATATGCACAGCATATATGAGAATACATATATACATGTGTATAGCTGCATTCATATATAGGTACATATATATGTGTATATAGAGGGTCTGGTTTGTTTTTATTTAAATTGATAAAAGTATACATACATATGAATATGCATTATATAAACATTTTTAAATTCCAAAGGCTATTAATATAAATACTAATAAAATGCTTCAAAATGACATTTCTGATGCAATTACAATTTTAATGACTCATAAACTAAGATTTAAACCTAATTGCAGGGTGAATTAAAAAAAAACAACTTTAGTTATTCCTTTGGACTTGTTATGATCCATGGTGTCAAGCATCTGTATACCACCTACTAAGACGTTCCTAAGCAGGCCTTGACATGATGGACCCTAATGGCTCCTCTGGAGCCATTATAGTCTATTGTGTCAATATTTTGCTGCTAAGGAGGATCCACAGAAGACTGCTGAACTAGGCCTTTGCATATCAGACAGCAATGATGACTCAATCTATTATGTCAATAACATGGTACAAAAAAATTACCCTATGTGATTTGTACACAATCACTGTTACAGGCATGTTTTGTCAATGACACTTGGAAGATTCTCTAAGCACTCAGAGAATGTAGTGCTTTAAAATATTATTAATTTCATTTATCCCTTTCCCCCTAAAACCTCATTTTGAATGCTATTTTATTTGGGGTAAAGAATACCCTAAATTGCAGTGAGGTGCACTGACATGTGGCAAAATTCAGTCCTCAAACTTTGTTTGAAAACTTAAGGTCACATTCTGTTCACAGGGGTGTTTTTTAATCTATTAGAACGAAGTTGTTGAGTAAATAATTTAACTTCCACCCTGCTCTCCAAAAATAAGGAATCAAAATATAACTCAGTTATGAATGGATCACACACAAGGGGTTTCAGTATTGAACTTCTATGAAGTACCCATTATATTCTTCATCATTTGGGTATTGGAGAGAGAAGCAAAGAACTAAGCAACAGACTTTGGTTTCTCTTTGGTTTAGTGAAGTCACAATAAGTGAAGCCCCTACAGCCCTCTTGGAGTAACTCATATGCCTCAAAGATTTATTGAGATGGCCTTTTGTTGCAGACATAAATCCAGAGTGTTGATAGCATCGCTGAAACTAATTATTTGCTACTATTTAAAAACTCATTTTAAAAACATTATTTCCATTTGAAACAAAGTCAAAAACTTGGGAGTATAGAGAAATGAAAATTAAATACAAAGGTGTTAAGTCTAATTTTTAAGTTTGTTACTAATGCTAGTTTTTTTTTAAGAAAGCATTGGTAAAAATTAAAAGGGTGTGTCTACATGTTAAATTTAAGATTACAAATTAAATTCAACAAAAATTACTGAGTACCTACTATGGGCAAAGCACTAAGTGGAAAATGGTGACAAAAATAAGCTGGAATATTCAAATCAAGGCCTTTACGAATTGTGTGCAAATGGCCTACAGATTTATTTCTGATGGGCATAATGTTCTTTTTGTGTATTGATTTTCAAGTAATAGTTTCTCAGAGGTGTCAGGCATGCCTATATCTTTGGGTAAAAGAGTCTTTAGAAAAAAAAAAACTTGGTTCTGCTTTCATAATGCAGTGTTTTGGCAAAGTCGGCAAGTTCCTTAAATGAAGATCTTTTTTCCCCCTCTGGGTATCAGGAGACCATTTTAATTCACTCACCAGATAAATTCTCAAAGGGACTGGTGTATATGGTAACATAGGAGCCAATATCCCAGCTATCAGTTTTCATACAGCCCGGCTGGACCTTTACATTACTGCTGCCCCACATTTATTGTTCTTTCATTGCATCTGTCAGCATTTCCTGACAGCGCATTATGGAGCACATGGCTACAAAGTCGGTATCAATCAGTCCATGATCATGCAGATATAAGTAGCAGACTATTGATAATGGGCCTTAAATCAGATCATCATGGCTTAAGCATAAGATTCTTAAAAGGCAGCAACCCCGCAGGAACTCCCCCTTGCTTGCACCTGTTACAAACCCTACAAGCCAGTTACTACTACCTAACACCTACAACTTCTCCAATGACAAAAAAAAAGATCCATTAAAAATACACACCCCCACCACCCCCACCACACGTTGTACCATATAATGTATCATGAAAGCAAAGGCGGCAATAATACAACTTTGCACTGTACCTTTTTTTAAACAATGTGCAGAAGAAATAGGATACAATACCTGCCATTACATTAATGTTTTTTTTTCCTCTACTGATAATGGCAGTTTTGTTGTGCTTTGAAAATGTCTTACTTCAAAAAGCACTTCAATTTGATATTAACAAGAAAAGTGAAAGAGAGTGTAGAGTTTTAGAGGTGTTCTTCGCCAAACTTAAAGCATCGTGTTAAAAACAAAGGGATCTAATTTGTCCTAGACATAAATAATCAAACAAAACAGGGGTTGCATGCAAATTTAGTAACATAAAATTTAAGGTGATAAACAGAATGGAGCCTGGCTCCTTGTTTAGTATTCCTTAGTTATCACCATAATTGCTGCATGTCTGTCATCACCAGGAAAAGAAGAAAGTGTCTTTCTCAGCTGCTCCCCTGCTTGTTTTGTTCGCTGTATTCTTGTAAAGTGGGAGAAAATAAGTGTCATTTAATGAATAGTGCTATTCTTTGTCTGACAGCTTCATATCTGTTAGGTGTAGGAGGCCTAGTACTTTCCTTTTCTGATAATGTTTTTGACAGTGTGCTAAATTCCTCCCCCAAAAGGCCGGCGTGTATATTCTGCTAAAAGGGGCTTCATCTATCCTGAATGGGTGCCCTCTTTTAACCCCCTTCAGCTTCTGTTCTTACATTAATTGAGCTGATCAGATTGAGCATATGAATTTGTCTTTGATGTATTCGTATGTTTAGTTGACGCTGCTCTCTCTCTCATTGGCAGCGGACAGAGCTCTCAGACAAATAGGACTGTTGCCATGGCAACAGGCAATAGCTAGGGATCTCTTGAAAAATATTTTTATTTCAAAATTCAAACTGGAAAATTCTCACTGGATATGGTTCTCAGTTCTAAACGTGTCATATCTAATGATGAATGCAATTAGGAATCCCACCAGTGTTTTAAATAATAAATTAGGCTAATTTTCTAGGCCTGGCATGATGACATACAAATACTAAAAAGGCGTCTTCTTTTTTTAAAATCCATGACAAAGGACTTATTAATGACTTTTGTTCTTAGGATTTCAAATTAAGGGAATGGTTGACTAATGATATAGCTTTCTGTCTGCTGAAAACTAGAGGCCTAGAGGTAAACTTATTTTTAAAAACATACACCCATACCTCAAGGTGCTCTGATATTTGGTTATTCCATTTTTAAAAGCAGGTGTAGAAATCCTTTTACAAATGTTGAAAGCTATTGCAGTTGGTAAATCTCAGTGGATAAAAAATGCCCATAGCCATTTTTAATTACTGAGCATGAAAAAAGGCATAGATGTCGAACATAAGTTTTATGACCCTTATAATCTTAGAATTGCTGGATTTGCCATTTTCTCCATCTTATTCAAAATATAAAGAAACAATGAAAAGAAAAAGGCTTCATTAAGGAATTCAGAGTTATATTTCCCACAGCTTATATATGTTCATATATAATTATACAATCCCACTTGATATCAGTCTCATTAGAAGGAGCTTCCTAAGTTTGGTGTCGAGAGCACTGCAAATCAGTATATAGTAGGATGATTTCCAGGGTCTGTTATAACATATCATTATATAATAATGAAAGCCACCAAAACATATTAAGTATTGCCATATCTTATGTATTTTCATTTTAGAATATTTCAATCCTCAAAGAATCTGTTCCTCCTCTCTTTCCACTTAACAATGTTAATGCTGAGTATTTCACTACATGGTTTTAACTATCAAAGGCAAATATAACAGCGTCTTTGATAAGGAAAAACAGGTGAACATGTAGTATTTAATAAGTCTATGCATTTGTCCTTCCTAAGAAAGAGAAACAGGTCATTTCAAGTCTTTGGGTCATCAGCAGGCAGAGTGACTGACAAGCAGAAGAAATGAAGCCTGATCCAATACTAAGGGGGCTTATAATAGATGAGTCTGGCCAACTCACACACGGAATTTGTATGTAAAAAGAACCTCATCAAAGGGAAAAAGAGAAGAAAAAAGGAAGGTATACATAAAAGAGTAAATTAATTCCAATTTCTGCATTTTTACTGCTTTTTTCCTTAAGTATTGTGGTGACAAATGTTTTAATCAAAAATATTTACAATACAATTTAAAATATCAGCATTAATATTGTCTCAGTAAAAGCCATACTACATAACATACAGCTATCCCAGATTTTACTACCAGCTGATACTCCTGAAACACAGAGCCTAGCATATAGTAAGTGCCTACTAAATACTTGATTGTTGCCTGACATTGCCTTCAGTAACTAAGACGGGAATTTTTCTCAGACACTCACACAGAACTCACATATCACATGATGTTGGAATAGCAGAGGCCGAACGGCGGCAACAAACTGGATGTGAAATCAGAAGGCCTGAGCTCAAAGCCCAGCTCTCCAAGTTACCACCTATGTGACCAGGCAAGTCCCCTAACCTGTCTGAGCTCAAGTCACTCCTGCTGTAAATTAAAGGGATTGGACTCGATGTCCTCAAGTCCCTTACAATTTTAAATTCATGATCCCATGAACTTTGATATTCGTTCGTTGAATGAAACTTTTCCCCTTCATAATCACAACTTTCAGAATTGTGTTTTCAGTGCACTTTATCATAGAATTAGGGAGGCAGTAATTACTGGCTTTGGATTCAGAAGACATGGGGTTCGAGTACCAGGTCCATCACTTAATAGCTTTGTGACTTTGGCCAAAGAACTTAACCTGGGCCTCAGAGTTTTCTCATCTATAAAACCAGGATCATGCTAAACCTACATCAAAGGATGTTGTGACAGTCCAGTGAAATGACTGCTGTGAAGGTGCTTTGTAAACTCTAGTGTCTAAATTCAAATGTATGACTTTCCTGTTATCTAGTTAATTTCCACATTAAAGACTTGCAAGACAGAACTCTGAGTTTCTGAAACTGCCATTGATTTGTTATGTTACCTTTTCAAAATCGATAGTCATCTGAAAAGTATATGTAATTATACATATATACCTTTGTAAAGACTTCAGACTCCATTGGTAGCTGAATTAACTTCTGAGGAGGATCTTGGCACTCACCCACAATCATCTGTCATGGAGGGTCACACTGAGAGCCAACAATACTCAGAAGGGTGAGGCTCCAGTGAAACCTCAGTTATTCCAGTGAAGCAGGGTGAGAAGTAGGGAGAAGACACAGTATTTAAGTCCCTGGGAGATTTAACTTAATTTCATTATTTCAGAGTAAAACAAGTGTTTTGTAGTGATGTGTGTTTTGTTTTCCAATATTATATGCACATAAATGTTTACTTCAAATGAAAGAAGGAAAAAAAAAGATGGTGGAGACCATTCTTATTCCTTTTTATCATAGTCCCTAAATTCCTTTCCTAGAGGATTCAGAAGAACATAATAATGGAAGAGGAATAAATTTGTTTAAGTACTATACCTTCCCACTGTCCTTTTGAGGATGACAGGCCATATAGCAGTCACCCACACTAACTCTACTTTTTCTCATCCATTTTTTAACCATTTTTTATCATAGCATAGGATGATAGATTCAGAGTTGATAAGGATTTTAAGAAGCCATCTAGTACAATGCCTAAGGTCATACAAAGGTGGATGACAGAGCCAAAGTTCAGACTCAAGTCTTCTGACCCCAAATTGAAATGCTCTTTCTCCAATACCACATGAAGATTATTTTTTTAAATTACTACGTTTCTATTCCTGATTTCACTTTTTTTTGGGGGGAGGCAGGTAAATAAAGCTGGGATTAAAGAGAAACCTATCACGTGGATAAGTGTTCCATATTTTTTTAAAGTACTGCAAAGATGGTATGATGTAATATTTGTAGAGCTCTTTGCAAAACTTAAAATACAATACAAATGTTAGCTATTATACAAGTTCCCTGTATAGGAAATAAAGTATTTATATACTTGTGGTTATACATTTCTCTGTGGTATTATGTTTTATAGTATCATAGATGTAAAGCTGGAAAGGATCTTACAAATCACCTAATCCATCCCCCTCATTTTGTAGATGTGGAAAAATCAAGGCCCACTGAGGTTAAGTAACTTGCCCAAGGTCACACAAGTAGTAAGTACCGAGTTGAGATTTGAACCAAGGTCTTCATACTCTAAATCAAGTATTTTTTCTTTGCACCTAACGTGTCTCTTTTTATATTTACATTTAACTGGACTGAAGACAAAAAAGAAATAACAATTAGTATAGAGAGAAGAGCTGTAGAGATATTCATAACAAACTCCTTTTACCATGAAGTACAGTTATTATATTTTAACTCTAATATCACAGTCCTGGTTGTGCTGTATGAGGAAATGGAAACAACACTGATGATTTAAAAAGATAGGGAAAGCAGTAGGGCCAAGCCAGCTGTATGCTGGAATTTTGAGAGCATTGAGAGGTTGACTTTTAAGGTGTCTGAAAGAGGACAAGATCTCATAGGCTTGGGAAAAAGCCTGACTCCTATTATTACCCAGAAGAGAACCCAAGAGAATGATAATAACAACCGACCCTTATACTTATTTTCCCATACTTAGCAAAATTTTTTCAAGATAATCTATTCATAGGTCAAAAACATTGAAAAAGGAACAGATAGATTTGGCCTACATTCAATAGCAGGCCACAAATTTACAGTTACCCAATTAGATGAAAAGTGAAGAGAATACAAGATTCTGCTTTACTTATAGCTTACTGATTATAAAAAACATTTGAGTCATTAAAGGAAAAAAAATCTTAAAGATCTTCCTCCAGTGAGGGGGTTTCTAATGCATAAATAAAAAATCATGCAAGATTGCTCACCCGCATATTATTATCAAACCACAATCACGGAGGATGTCCACTTCAGATTCCAAATGGAAGAGCAATTCCTCATTGATGGTGAGATGCTACAGATATCCTTGTTAGCTCATAACATTATGCTGATTGGGAATATTGGGAATAGACTTGGGAATATTAGCAAATTTCCGAAGTAACATTCATAATTATGCAAGAGTTTGGACTACTTCTAAAAACAGGACAAAACCAGAACTTGAAGAATGCCTCAGGGCCAACCTATGATATGCAGTAGGATGAGCAATCCACAGAATTTGTCTGTCTGTATACATATTGGACAGTATAACTATATCTATATTGGATAGCATATAGATATAAATGGCAGTATGTATACGTGTGTATTATATATGTATGTAGCTATGTGTAAATACACACATACATACACACAGCAAACACTGGACTAGATAACTAGGCCCAGAGTTGAAGAGGAAGGCTGGATTTCCATGGGGAAATTGCGTAGTTCTTTGAACGAGCCTGAGTTTTCCTCAAAACAAAAATCAAAAGCCATCTTTTTAGCAAAAGTAATCTTCTGGTAAGGTTATTATGGATGTGAATCACGAAAACACTAGTTTTCCGAATAATTAAAGTTGAGGGTTACTCAAAAGGCAACAAGGGGGCAGCTAGGTGTCTCAGTGCATAGAGTGCCAGGCCTAGAGTCAGGATGACTCATCTTCCTGAGTTCAAATCTGGCGACACTTACTAGCTGCATGGCCCTGGGCAAGTCACTTAACCCTGTTTGCCTCAGTCTCTTTATGTGTAAAAATGAGCCAAAGAAGGAAATGGCAAACCACTCCAGTGTCTTTGCCAACAAAACCCAAAACAGGGTCAAGAAGAATGGGATATGACTGAAACAACTGAACAACAATAAAAGGCAACAGAGAGAAGGATGGCAGGTATGATCACACAGCAACTTAATAGAAATGAAGAGTCACACAAGAGAATTGGCATTAGGGATGTATTCTTAGAGGCATATGACTCTAAATAAAAGAATAACTAATGATGGAGTGAGGACAAGGGGCAATCAGTGGATGTCCTATGTGCCCTGTGGGCATTGATGTAATGTCCAGGGAATTAGAAGAAATTCCCAAGCTCAATGGGTGGACCCCTTGTGGTAGGTTTATAGAAAGGCATGCACAAGTGGCATATAGGATAGGCAGGTAGGAATGGGCTATAATTGGCATCCATCAAAGCATCAAAGAAGCAGGGCTTTTTCCTTCTTACATTTGAAAAGGATTCTGGCCTGACTAGGAGAAAAGAAAGTTTGCATAAGAGAATCCCTTCTAGCCTGGGAGCAGGATTATCACAATCTCCATCTTTCACAGAATAATAATTCCACTACACTTCTGGTTCCCTAGTTGTAAACTAACAGCATATTTCTCATTACAAGACATTATAATGATGTGCTTCTGTGTTCCCCTCCCCCACCAAAGACAAGCCTCATCTTTCAGTGTTTGAAATATTTTGAAGCATCGAGGCTTGTTTCTCTCATTACTAGCCATCTCTTATTAATCTAGATCATCTATTGACTTCAAAGCTCAAATTTAAATCAGCTCCATGAGCATCCTAGAAACTAAATGAATGCTACATATCTCTTACTGAAATGTATATTTTATGCTACAACATTCAAGCAATACAACCTCAAGAAATCTTTTTCTCAATTGTAAATGGCCTTCAAAATGAAATAGCTCCATGTGGAATCTTACTGTAAATATCTTACTATAGCCTTCATAAAAAAACGTAAATTCTCAATTTCAGATTACTTTCACTTCACACATCTTTAATATCTCTAAGATAAAATGACCAAGATGATATAGATTATTAACATCATGTAATTTATGCTTCCAATGTATTATTGGATTCTATTATACAATTATATGTGTTATATATTACTAAGCCCAGATGTAGTATTGCATGTTTAAAATGCTAAATTTAATATCTAAAAAAGTAGCAAAAGTTCAAAATCTTCATATCGTTTCCAGGACAAATGATCAAACTTTTAATGAAAACCTCAAAATACCATAGGTTATGTTTTGATTTCCTACAATTGCAAAAATCAGAATTTTTTGCTTTTGTTCTTTAATCATTTTGCAGTCTTGTCAGAATCTTCATCACCCCATTCAAGGTTTTCTTAGTAAAACTACTAGAGTGGTTTGCCATTTCCTTCTCCAGCTTATTTTACAGATGAGAAAACTGAGATAAACAAGGTTAAGTGACTTGCCCAGGGTCATACAATAATAAGTGTCTGAGACCGGATTTGAACTCAAGTCCTCAAGGAAATATACATATAGACATGCACACACATGTATGCATGTGTGTACATACGTATGGATATATACATTTATACATTTAAGCTCATAAATTATTTTAGAAATAAAATGTTAAAGATAAGACAGAACAAATGAAATTTAGAAAAATACTTAGATGATAATTCGGTGAATTGTGATTAAATAAAAATGATTAAGGGCCCAAGTAAAATATTTGTTTCACTATAAAATTCCATTTTGCAGAATTTTAGTTCGTTTGATTTAGATATTTCATCATTTAATCCTGTGTGATCCTTGTCCAGGTCCATATAAATAACTCTCTAAGCTTATAACTCTGAGAGAAGGTGCTTGGCCTAAGGTGGTAGAGGAATAAGGATGGAAACTGAAGCTGATATTTCATTGGCATACGAAATTCTTGGATAAGAAAAATTTCTCTACCAATGTAGGGCAGCACCTTCTCTCTAACTTAAGAGTCTTGGAGAGTCACTTATGGCAACTCAGGAGAGGTCAAGTGCTTGATCAGTGATACATGGTATGTGTCCGAGGAACGACTTGAACCCAGATCCTTCTGGTTCCCAGGTCAGCTATCCAGCCACTATACTATGTGGCCTTTCAAATAATGGCTGCTGCCCAGGCTATGCTATGTGCCGCTATGTACACAGCCCAAATCTGTGCTTGATTAGATAGACAGATGCTGCAGCTGGACAATGAGCTGATCTCAGAATCTAACAGGAGGAAGAGATAGGGCTGGATTGGAGGATGGCTGGGAGTCATGTACTATCACAGTCTCCAAATAAGTTTAGGGTCATTCTAAAGGCAGGAGCAAATATAGGTACCAGGTGAATGTGAATAGACTATAACACATTACAAACAAGAAGTAGCTGGAGAAGCATAGAGGATGACATCAGAGAAACTTAAAACTGGGGAGAGATGGGCCATATAGTGAGGGTACTCATAATGCTAAGAAATCTACAGAAAGGCCCATGGCACCCTCAGTGGACACCTTTCAGGGGTTTTATTTGTCAAGGGTCATGAAGAGGGACAGCTAGGTGGTGCAGTGAGTAGAGTACCAGCCCTGGAGTCAGGAGGACCTGAGTTCAAATCTGACCTCAGACACTAGACACACTTACTAACTGTGTGACCTTGAGCAAGTCACTTAACCCCAATTGCCCTGCCTTCCCTCCTCCAAAAAAAACAAAGAGTCACGGATAGGCAGGTATGAATGAGGTGTGATGTTCATTGCTAAAGGGAGTACTCACATTGGTGAAGTCATAGACTCATCAACATAAGCACTTAAGTATTTTGTTATTATAAGTCACATAGCACGAGTTGTATCAGTGGCACAGACAGGAGGTCTAACACTAGCTAGGTAATCATAGGCAAGTCCCTTAGGCTCCTTAAACTCAGTCTCTACATTTGTAAAATGGGAACATTAATTCTTGAACTGCCTACCTTGCAGGTTAGCACTCTGTAAACCTTAAAGTGCTATATAAATTTAAGTGGTTACATGCAGTAATCTTTAAAATGCAGCAGCATGGTCTTATTATGATCGACTATTGAATAATGTCTCAAAAATTTATTTGTAAATTATTTGGAACTCAAAACATTATTTTCCCACAAGAAACAATGTTTTATCAATGAAACACAAAGTATAACCTGAAGAAATTAAGTTTCATACTAAGAGTAATAAAAGATCCTAACAATTATGTATAAGTTTTACTGCAAGAAAATGTGTTTCTAGAACTCCAGTTCTACCACAAGGGAAAAAGTATCAGATGGAGAATAAAAACTCTCATTAAATAAAAAATTAAAATAAAACAAAATAAAATAATTAATTAAATTAAAATAATTAAATTAAATTAAATTAAAATTAAAACTCTCTGGCTGTCACACTTACTACCAGCTATGTGATGTTAGACAACCTAATCTCTCTGAGACTCAGTTTTCTCATCTGTAAAATGGGAGAAGGGGTGGGTTTGAATAAAGAAATACCAAGGTCACCTTCAGCTATGAAATTCTATGACATAAGATTCTGAATATATCTTGCCCTAAAGTATGAGAATAAGTCTTGTCCTATCTTACTCTGGCTCCCTGTGGAACAGCAGGCAACCTCATGGCTCCTCCCCTTCCTTGAAGTACACATGCCTTTTAAGGTATTCTCAAGGTTTTTACTGATGGTGAAAGGAGTAAGTATACAAGAGTATACAAAAAAGAATTCCTACATGCCAACTACCTCCTTCTCCCACCCTTTTATCTCTCTTAGATTGCATAGAAAAAGACAAAGGGCACATGTCAGGGTCTTAATACACAAAGTACAGGTACACAAAGGCCTGAAACGAAATTCATCATAGCAGGGGTTCTTGACTTTTTTTGTATCCTGGTTCTCTTTGTAGCCTGCAGAAAGCCATAGAACTCTTTTCAGAATAACATTTTTCATGCATAAAATCAAATATATAAGATAATAATATTTTTCATGCAAAAAAATCAACTTCATAAGATTTCAAAGGAAACCAATTATATTGAAATATAGCTATCAAAATATCAATTTTTAACAACCAAGTTCATAAACCCCAAGTGAACAACACCAGGATTTCTAAAACCTAAAATTCCTAAGAGTTGGGACCAGAACCCTGGGGTAAGAAGTAGAGCCTCTGCATCTAATGGGGTGGAGTGAGGAAATAGAACACGACCAGGGGAGCTTCATAAAGTAATTCAAACTGAGGTTGGAAGACAGAAGGCTTGGAAAGGTTTTTGCTTTACTTTTCCCTTCCTTTTGTCATTACATATTCAGAAAATCAGGATCATGCCCTGGGATGAAAGAAAAAAATATTGGGTCTGGCAGGGGACAAATGTAGGCAGTGGGATCAATAGCTAGAAAGAGGAGTGATAGCCTAAGCAAGAACAGGGATGGAAGGGAGAAAAGAAGTGTTTCTATGGCTATTCATTTCTAAGTGATCATATATACATACATACACACACATATTATATATATGTGTATATATATATATGTGTGTGTTTGTGTGTGTGTGTGTGTATGTATGTATACACACAAGTCAGGGGCTGTCTATATTGGCACACAAAAAAATTTATCAATGATGATGGCATTGGGTAGATTACTTTTCATAATGATGGTTTTCAAAACCATACTCTGCATACCTAGCAGACTTTTTAAAATCAAGAATTGTTGCTGAGGTACAACTCCTAGATATTAGGAGAAGGAATAGTGAAAAGACTGACAAATCTTTGACTGCTGTATTTTGAATGTATTCTCTGTGATTAAAGGAGCAATTATTTGACTCTTCCTTTGGGGACTTTGTAAAACATTTTAATATTTGACAGTTTTTGTCACAGTTGTTCATTCTGTGTCTGTAAGTTTAAACCAAACCATGGAGGGCTTGCTACTACGATGAACCAGAGTTAATAAAATTCTCTCCAAGAGTAGAGAGCCAATTCATATTAACTAAATTAAGTACTCCTCAGTAGTTGGGTATCATTTGATATTCTGGAAGAAGTATTTGAAACCGAGGATCGTTTGGAGACCTTGATGTATTATGTAGCTGAACACTTAACTTTCAGAGAATATTTTATTGATTTTGATTTACTCAAAGCTCTGGCCAAGAGCTGTCCCAGGTGTATTTTGTGCCTTCACTCTCCCACCAATATCCACTCTTAGTGGTAACAGAGATTCTGTTAATTAACATGCATAATAGTACTAACTCACATTTATCTAACCCATCACCACTTACAAACCGCTTTCCTCACAACAGCGCAAGGAGGGACTGTACCAATATGAAAGTTATTGATCTCATTTTGGAGGTGAGGATGGGAAGGCTCAGCGAGATCTGATCCCATCCCGATGACCCTTGGCAAAGGAGTAAAAGAAGTCAGTCGGCCTCTCAGACTCCAAGTCCAACCCTGTTTCCACTTCACCACGCTGTCTCTCCAGAAATTGAAGCCTTGGTAAAAAAGAAGTCTGATAGGCATGTAATCACCTTCTGTGATTGAAACAGTGTGGCATTCATCAAACTACAACCTCCGTGCACGTGTAAAGAAAAACGTCTCCTTTCTCCAAAGGTGGCATTTTTATCAAACAGAACAAAGCATAAAATCCTAACTAAGAAAATAGAACCAAAGGGCATCTTATAATTGAGAGAAAAGACGTTATTATAGGAGACTGAGGAGAGGCAGTGTGGTGCAGTAGGTAGGGTGCTGAATTTGGAGTTAAGACCCAAGTTCAAATCTCAGCTCTGCCATTTATTTCCTGTGTGACTTTGGGGGAGTCACGGCTTCTCTGAGCCTCAGTTTCTTCAGCTATAAAAGGAGGGGTTTGGAATAGATGACTTCTACAGTTCCCTTCTAGCTCTAAATTAATGATTCTATGACTAGGAAACTAATATAGTTATATCTGGTTGTAAGACATAGACCATCAAACAAGAAAGTAATACATTTCGTATTTCCTGGTCTTTGTCTTATAAGAGAACATAAGCACAACACTAATATGCTAATATTTCTTTAAGCTTATTAGTATTATAGCAAGAAGCTAACTGATTAAAAGTTCTTTCACATTTTTGACTAGAACTTTATTGTCTCCTTGATCTCATCAACTGTGTGACAATCACTAGAAGAGGAAAAATGGGAACCCACAGGAAAAACAAAGAAAATTATCAGAATGTTATTAAAGCATTGTCAGCACAGGAGATACTTGAGTACTAAGTAGTAGCATGTACAAAATAGTATTAGATACTAATTAATTATACTTTAATACCTTAGATTATTATGTAATTGATGTATTTCCAGGAAAATAATGGGGAATTTGAAACAGGTTAATAAATAATATTTTGCAGCAGATTATCAAAATGTCTGCCCAGATTAGCACAGAATGATTTAATGTGTACCAGCTATAATATGTGATTGCTAAAGAAAGAAATACTACCTTAAATTTAAGAGACGGCTTAAAACAATGGCAAACTTTCTCTATGGTGGATTGTCCAACAATCTCCATAGTTCACAGGCATACTTTGCACTCCAGCTGTAGCAGTAAAATTACTGAAACTGTAATTCTCTTAATATTTAAATAATATATTAAAATTTAATTTTCAGCACCTGGAAGAATCTGTTTGTGTGCCAGCAAATGAGGTAGTTGGGCCTGGAGCTCCTATACATATGGGACTCAAAAACAACCTATCACAAATAATTACTAAGCTAGAGCAGCTGGAGTCACCACACTAGTCATTTAAAAATCAGGTCAAAGTGGCTTGAATTCTTTTCCATTTTCAAGGGTCTCTGCACATAAATTCTATGGCATTTATCCCTTTTTATTTTTCCACATTATTGTTAAATTATTTATTATTACTGATAATTATTGACAGGGGCAGGGGTGGGAAAGTAAGGACATCTCATGGGTTTAGCAGGGCATACTTTAAGAAATGAAGCTTATCTGATTTTTCTAGTTCTTTGGATGGTTTGAATAAATATGGCACTTTGCAAGCAAGTATAATTATTTCTTTTTGTAGGAAGTTACAGAGTTTCTAAATAATTAAATCTTTAAAATGCAAAAAAAAATGGAATTAAAAAATCCTAATACTGTATGTATATGGGGCATCCATTAGTCTCTATGGAAGCCCATTGTCACCATAGCTGATTTTTTTTTTCCAACAAAGCATGATGCCATTGGGCCTATGTATTCAAGAAAAAGACAAGAATGATGGGGCTTCCTTTACTTAACTGGAGTTGATTATTGAAGAGAAGGGATTCTATATTTTTAAGAGTTTTGCGAATTGTATATTTCTTTAAAAAATCAACTCTTTTTAAGAATTTCTAATCTAGAAACAATAACCACCTTCACAATTCTCTGCAAGCAGTTGACTAGGTACCATTGCCTCTCTTAGTCTTACTAGAATTCTGTTTCAAATATATTGGCATACAGTGGTTTCAAGGGGAAGGGGATATTTCATGATTTATCATATTTTCCATCACTTTAGTAAAGTTCATATTTCCTTTCCTAGAAGTACCAGCTAATAAAACAATTAATTTAAAAAGTAGGCTTAGTAAAATAAAGGCAATTGTTGCAAACTTTCATAACAACATTTTAATTGGTTTAAAATCCTTAGGAATTACCAGCCACATTCTTAAATGTGGAAATAAATCCCAATGTCCACATTTGGTAATTATCCATCTAGATCATAAAACTTGGAAAGAAAAAATTAAGCTGTTTCTCTTTGTGGGGGGAGGGGTAAGGAGAAAATGTACGAAGAATTTATACAGTATTACCTTCAATCATTTTAATGCAAGTCATTCATACCACCACCATGCTAACAAGACATCCAATTTACTAAACAATGAATACTGAAAATACATTTAAAAGGTACAAATGACTGTCCAAAGAATGACACTGAAAAATATTAAGTAACAGCGCTGCTTCAAGATAAGCCTCCCTCCCCATTAAAGAGTTCTAATGAAGAGAGAGAGCCTTCAAAGGCTAAATCAGGAAGCATTGATTAGATTGCCTCTAACTTTGTGTTTTGACACCTTCGTCTTTCGTGGCATTATATTGTCTCTGTGCATCTTACAAAGGAAGCATTTTACTAAGCCCACACATGAACAGGAGACAGCAGTGCTTATAAAAGAGACTGTCAAGGGTGTGAGCCAAAATGGGTCTCATTTGGATTTCAAGTGAAGAAAACTCCTAATGCATTTCATTACAATGTATGCGAACCTCTGAAAAGAAGGATGGATTGGGATTCTCATCCCTATTAATTTATTGAAATGGATTCAGTTTTTTCTTGTATATCAAGAGAGACCATGTGTTTCAAGCAAGGTAACAATATTATAGTCCCAATAACCAAATATGCTATGATTCAGTATGCCCTTCTGTGAGATAAAGAGGATGCAATTTTCTTGATAATTGGGATTTGAGTTTAAAAATAAATCCTACAATAGCATGGAAACAAATAAATATTCTTTGTTACTATCAGTTTTAAAGATATGATCAAGCTGCTATACAACACGGGGATTGATTCAGTCTTTGTTACCACAGCAGGCTTTTTACCATTTGAAATCCTGTTTTTTCCCCTCTTACTACTGTCATTCACATATTGACTTTTTATTTCATTGAGGAATTGTGTGTATGATGTAATTAGGATAACACCAATGAAAGTCATATTTTATTAAAAGATAGTGAAAAGGGAATGAGACAAAGTAGCAGCATTTTACACATGGTATTATAGTCTGCATTTACCTTTTTTTTCCCCACAAGGAGGTTCTAGTCGTCATCTTCCCAATTATACTATTCATGGTAGAAGAAAATACTTGTGTTTGGCAATTTTTCCACATTCCCTGATAAAATAGCATTAAAAATGAGAAATCCTTACCCCAGAGAATGGCATGGCATAACTCCCTTAGCTATCCTAAATAATTCCACAAATAATTCCACAGTATTAAAAATATAAGACATATGCTCTCAATGCTCTTTAACACCATTAGCATTTAGGAATGATTGATCATGTTATCCCAATAACATTCGGTGAATTCAAAGCTGATCTATTTTTTATGTAAATCATACAACCTGCTAAGTGAAATTAAAGGTTAAATATACATAAAGTCTTAGAATAAAATACAGATAAGCTTTTGCATACCGCAAACTGAGTACATATACACAAGTATACACAAAGATAATAAGGACCACAAAAACAAAATTTGTCTATTAATAAAGGCTAGAAGGCCGAGACAGTCCTTAAAGATGAGTTATTAAATATCTCACCTCAAAATTTCACGTTGATGGACACGATGAATTCCTAGAACACACAACTAGAAGTAAATGCAGATTTACCTAATTTAACAGTGAGTATGTCTGAGCAAGTTCACATTTGTTCACATATTCACAGATATGAATGTGTGTGGATATATTCAGACACATGTGCTCATGTATATATACATATATAAACGTACATGTATATACAGAAAATTAAAGTGGGACTACAAGTTCTCAAAGTAGTCAGGATCTGTGCATCTATCTGAACAAATATATGCTTAAATGCATGTAAAATAGCACGTAATTCTGATAGAAGATCTCAATTACCTTTTAAATTATAATTATTTTGATGAGAAAGTATACACATCTCTCTGCACCATATATACATAAATGAATCTATTTGATGAATCCTAATTAAATTAAAATTACGTATGTTTCTTGTGTTTATCTTGACAGTTCCTGTATACTCAAGCAGAGCCCAATATGTGCAAACAGGTTACTTGTTGAATGATGTTTTTTAAATACTTAAAATTGTTGGGGATTTGATGAAAATCTGTGCACGAATACATGTTTTGGACTTTGTTTCTCTTACTGAATTCTTTCAACAGATCTTACCTCAAAATGTACCTTGAAAACAGTTCCTATTAGGCTTTTTTCAGGACATAACAAGGGTAATAACAGTACCTTTACAACGTAAACTTTATGACACTTTGAATAAAACTGACAAGTGTAAAATTTGATCCATAAAATAAGCGATATACTTATGTTAATTCACCTTTTTACAGATATTATGTGTTGCTCAGTTTTTTTGACAGGGCTTCCATTCACAGTAGAGACATGTTGAAAAACACTATATTTTCTCTCAATAAGGAAAATCACTTTATCCACTATCATGCTCATTCTGTCTCAGTAAAAAATCAATCATCAAATGCTTGTTTCCAAGTTCTACTTGTTACACTGCCAATTTATGCATACAGTTTGGCTCAGCAGAAATTCACTCAGCACCACTTATCTCATTATTATAATTTCTTTACATTTCATATAATGCTCCGAATTTTTGGGTAGGAAGAAATTACAAAGTTTTTTTCTATACTTTCACATAGCATTTAATTGTATAGTTAGAAGATAGCAATAGGACCCATCATTTTATTTTTAAAGGAAAACCCCAAACTAGATCCTTATGTGGGTTTCAAAGTAATAAAGGGCTGATTGATCCCACTGACTAAGGCAATTGCGTTGGTTGTCTGCAAGGTAGTAACGTCAATGTCAGATATGTGGTTATCTTTTCATCTTGGCCTATTCTTAAATGTAAAAATCAAATGTTTGAAGGACATTTCACTGACCTGTTATGGCCTCTGCAACTCTCAAACACAATACTTGTATTCCTTATATAAGTGCCACATTTTGGAAAAAAACCATTTCATCAATGATGCCTTTGCGACATCTGGCGGTCCTTAGTATATATAAAAATTACTTTTTTGTTTTTACAAATCTATCAGTACTTGAAATTCCAGTCCAAAAGCCTTTGATACCCCCTAGCGGGGGGACAAAAGCAATCTGGTCTGTAAAAATACAACGTGGACTACCATGAATCCATATGGTGCAAAAGGTCACAAATCTTGAGATGTGGTGACATCATGACAATAAGACACTTTCTAGACAGAAGCTGACCCATTTTGAATATAAAAAGGACCCTGATCACATGCTCCCACACATTTAAAACTATAGAGAAAAAGAAATATGCAAAGTGCTCAATGCAGATGCTGAATACTAGCTTTGGAGGGTACCTATAGTTTTCACTTTTAAGGGTTACTATCCTTAGACGTTCAACAAGTATGCTTCAGATGATCTAAGAGCCCTGTTTTTGTGTTAGAAGTTGACGCTCAGCAAATGTTAATAAGGGGGGAGAAGTAGGAACAGAATCACAGAACTCATGCTTCTATGCATTCTCGAGTTCCTTTTTAAATTATTAATTCAGCTGTACCAAGGCTTGTACTACATGCTGCCATCACTTTATTTACACTTCGACCAACCATGCAACTTGACTATTTTATGCAGAAGGAAAACGGTCCTTATATTTTTATCTTTTTTTTTTTGGCCACAGAAAATTCAGGATGTAAAAAGGAAAAAAAGGACAACTCATTTCAACCATTTTCATCATACTATCTACAGGTATATCTGTTGTCCACATTGAGATGTCATGACTTTGCTAATTCTTTACTCCACAGGAGAAAATGTCTCTCACTGTATACTTGATTTTTCATTTACCCTGGGTTCTGGCAAAGTAATGGATATGATAGTAATAAGATCCAATTCAAATGTGCTATGCTGATTCCTAGATTTTCAGACAGTTTTTCTGATATGTCCCCTGAATAATTTACATTACTTTGTATATAAACTAAGTTTTGAAATGTTTCTAAGGAAGTAGAGCTAATATTTTCTACATTTGGTTCTTGTACTCAATATTCAGAAAGTATTTCATTACTTCGTTTTTCAGACACTGAATCTTTTTTAGGCAGACCCATTCCAGTGATAATGCTTCTCTTCATAAGATACTCAAACATGATTTGCATATATGTTACTGATGAATATCAAGTGATTTTAAAATTTTTATTATTAGATCAATCTTTTACACAAAACTGTCCTGCTAAAATTGAGATCTAATTGATATATGATTTTTAAAAAAATCATATGAATATGAAAAACTTTTTATAATATTTCTGCTAAATACACACTGCCAATAAAGTGGTGATAATGTATGTGAAACTTTGAGAATTACTGTAAACTCTTCTAAACAATTAGTTCAAGCACTCTATATTTTGTCAATATAGAAATATTAGATTATACAGCAAATGAAAAGAAGGAGAATGATAACAGAGATCAGTTTAGTCTTACAAAATTACTATTCTAAGGCTAACAGCATAATTCCTGGGACTGATTACGTGTGAGGAAATTTTGTGGCATCAGAAGATATCATCACAGTCATTCTAAGAGAAAGCATTAAAAAAAAAGAAGACAGAGAGTCAAATGACCCCATGATAACTATAGTAGCATGCTAATAATTTTTTTCCCCGCAACCACAAGTGGTAAGGCAGGAGGTGATAAAGAGAACTCTAAGATAAATTTAAAAAGGGTTACTAAATGACATAATGAAAAACAAATAATCCCTTTAGTCTTTCTTCTCCCTCTTCTCCTTGCAAAAAATAGATACTAGAACTATGGGTACTGAAAAATAAAATAAAACCTACATATATGCCTTTAAACTTTCCCTCTTATCCACCCTTCAGCCTACTGATTTAGAAAAACATTTAAATCATAATTTGACTATGTGCATTAATGAATTAAAAAAGCAACTCTCTAAGATATTAAGTTATGAGAATTTATTGGAAAAGGGAGGCCAGGATTTACTGGACAAGAATGAAATCACAGGTCCAGATAATTAGTAAAAATACAACTTTTCGGAAAATGTGGCTTGTTGTTAAATATGACAAAACATACTTTTAATATTTTTGAATACTTAGAGGGAAACAGATGATGCTTTATCTCTAAATCCAATTGACTTTCCTTTCTTGTGGTTTAAAATTGTATACAGGGTATTGTATTGTTTAGGTAACTTGCTGTGTAGCTTCCTTTAACCTTCATAAAACATCATAAAATCATGAACTATCTGCTATCACTTTCTCTCATTGGGAAGGTTTTAAGTTAGGAGGGCATTATGGAAGATGAAGACTAAAAGGCTTGTCACTTACCATTCTACTTTTAGTTCAAGAAAATAAGATTTCTTTTAGATTCTTTGTTCTCAGTTTTTAGCACAAAGCTGACAGGAAGTTATCTAGCTAAAGTGTTAATCCATTAATTAGCCCCCAGCAAGAATAGTGTAGCCCAATTCCATCAACTTTCCTGAATGAGATAACTAGAGAGATAAACAAAGGAGGTATTTTTTTTTTAAATCCCAGAACCCCAAGGTAGGTGGGGGAGTTAAGATCTTTAATGTAACACACCTTTAGAGAACAAAGAATTACAGTTAAATAACTTTCACTTCTCCAAAGGTGCCATACTTTTAATTGACTCTTCCCTCTCGGGAACCAAGAAACTCCAGAGATCTCTACCCACAGTAAAACTCAAATGGCAGTTCTCTGTGAAATGACAAGCAGCAACAAGTGGTAAACATCAGCTGAATTATGAGTAAAACAGTATGGTTAGAATAACAATGAAGATTATTTTAAATAAAGTATCCCACACATAAGATGCTTTATAAGTCATTAAATAAATAGTGGGAAAGTCATTCTGGAAACTGTTAAAATGTTTAAAGACTTAGATCATTATGAAACCTTCTATTTGGAAGCAGTTTCCAAAATACTTAATGATCAAATCTATATTCTTGCTGTGAGACTAGTCTAAGAAAGAACATTTTTTTTGAAGTAAATATTGAAGTAGATGAGGAAGGCCATGCTCTAATTTGTTAAAGTCACTGGAGATGCTAGTCATCAATAATACTTTTTTTGGTGAGAGGTGGAATGGGTGTTTTTTTTTAAATCTATATATAAGCAATCTATAGTAAATTCTACTCTGGTGTGATGAAGGAAATTATTGGTTAAAATGCCAGAAATGGAGAGTGTTCACACAGACATAGTGCCACCACTGTTTTCCCTTCAGAAGTTTTACAAATATGCTTCATTTTGGGAATACAGCCATAGATCAAGGGATTCTAAACATCATTCAAGTTTCATTACAGAGATACAAGACGATTTTGAGTGGTTTCTGAGTAAGTAAAATCATTTTGGAAGGAATCAAAAGTGTTGCCACATTATCATCAATTTCTTCTAAAAGTTGTAGGGGGCTAAGGGAAATCCACGGGCAGCAGTGGAATGTGAGCTCTTTGAGGGCAGGAACTTGAGTATTTGTATCCCTGGTGTGTACCCTTTTGCACATATTAGGCAATAAATAAATGTCTTGATTTGAATTGTAAAGCTTATTGGCAGTAGTACTCATGTCTGATGAATGTAGAAATATATTGCTGGTTACAGGAGAGACACAATACAAAAAAAAGGAGCTTGAAATATTTGTTCCTATATCAAACAGACCCCATTTTATTGTATGTGGAACTTAACTATCATTTAGAAAAGAAAGGTAGCAATTTAAATAAAAAAAAAAGAAAATTCCCTAACATCTGCTATTATTTTACATTTTAAGCATGGAGAAATGAGCCTGCCTAGATTTATGCACAGACTTTAGCCAAATGTATGGAATACTGGAGAACTTGGTCTTGACCCTGCTGTCCCCCACGAGTCATATTGCTCAAACCAAAATTCTTTACATATTCCTTCTCTATCTTCTTCCATTCTTGATCCCTAGGAATCTGTTTTCCACACCATTCACGACTCACTAATGACTTCTTTGTAGCCAAAGTCAATGGTCTTTTTTCAGAATTTCTACTATACTCGTTGATAATACTGATTTTCCCTACTTTCTTGAAACTCTGTCCTTTTGGGGCTTCTGGGATGCATGCGTGCTCCAAGTTCTCTCTTTTTCCAATTTGTCCTTCCTTGAAAAATCTGAAGACTCTTCTGTTCACCCCATGTTTTGTGTGTACACAAAGGCTGACTCCTTCTTAACAATCGTCTGGGAGACTCAATTCTTTGATAAAAGCATTTACTCAAATGGCATAGGAAGAACAGTGGATGCGAAATCTGGAGAGCCTTGTCCCACAAACTCGGAGTACATGTCAGGGAAAAAGTGGGAATGAATTTAAAGTACACAAAGGGGAAAGAGTGAAAATGAACTTAAAAGTATCATGGTAGATTGGGAATGCACATGCCAAGGCAACGCATAACTCCGGAGAGCTAGAGCCTTCATATCCTTTCTGCGTTCTGAAGGTTCTCACAAAGTTCCCTGCCAGTCACAGTGTTAGTGATGGCCCAGTTCCTCCGCCACTCGGATGGGCTGCCTTATCACAGGGCACAGTGGCTCTGCCAGCTAAGAGGCTCTGCTGGGCTTACTTGTCCTAGGGCAGGGCATGGATGCGTCAGTCTGCTCTTGGGCTGAACCGAGCAGGTCACGGCCACTACGACGCTCATGTACTGGGCCAGGCAGGTTGCTCTACTGTGGGCTGTTCTCAGGGCGCTGCATCTCTACTAGCTGGGTTGACTTGCTGGAAATTGGGGGCAATGGTAGCTTTTAATACCTTCCTGCACTGGGTTGGCTGTGGGGTATTAAAATCTCTTCTGCTGGAGAGGGCTCTTTTTAGTTGGGGGATTAAAATGAGCGCTTTAGCTGGGCCTACATTTGTTCTGGGATGGGAAGAGAAGCCTCTCCTCTTTGACTCCTTAGGACCACTAGGGAGAAGATGGGAAAGGTCCACCTAGCCTTTCCAGTTTGACAACTGCTCTTGGAGGTGAGCCAAATTCTTCAGTAAGGTACTCTAGCTTGACTTACAAAGATCAATCCCAATGTGGTCAGTCACACTTCCCAGATTCCTTTAGAAATATGATGCAAATGATTGGCTAGGGACAATTGTTAGATGTCAATCTATACCTTAAAGGCAAATTAATTTTGTTTGTTGGCTTCTTCATATGCAGTTGAGCTATCTGAAAAGTACAGAATGTTTATTTTGTACCTGAAGCCTTGCCTTTTACATATCATTATCTTTGTATTTCCCTCCCTCAGACCTTCCCCATTTCACATACATCCTTATTTTGATTAACTTGTGATTTTATCAATATGGTTAATTCCCCTTTTGAGAAGGATCCCGATCCATCTATGCTTGACCCATCCTAGGAGACCACTGTCCATGTGTCCTCATAAATGTAACTCAGGGGATCTACTTACTGTTCTGGAGACTTTCACCAGTTCTCTGGATATTTCAATAATATCAGTGGAGCACATGTGCCATCCATTGGTCATCACTTACTTTCATTAGGTGACCAGTCATCTCTTTGCTATCATACTTTATGCCATTTCCCCAATGCAATTCTTCATGTATGAGATGCTAAAGCTTGGTCATGTCTACTGTGCACTCGTTCATTGTCCTTTGGGGTATTCTCAGCTTTAATTCTTCAGAGACTATATTGCATGACTCACAGCTATACAACAACCAAGAGAACTTCAATTTGATATGTAATTCTCTTCTCCCTGCCCCCGAGAGTGAAACTAGTTGCAAAGTTAGAAATGGTGGCGAATTGAGGAAGGAAATAAACTCTCCATTGTAGTATGAAAGAGATTATAATAGAGGAGAAGAAAGATGTCATGTACCCTAGAATTGGAGAGAGCAGATTTCAAAGAGTTTAGACTTCATAGGTAAGGTAGGTAAGCGTAGGTAAGATCCTATGGACTAAAATTCTGTAAGTTAAGCCATCTAAGAAGGGTCAGGAAGACCTTAAGAGTGAAATCCTAAAAACATACATACACACAAAGTAATTCTGATACTAAAGGAAATGAAGAGTTATCTATGATACCTATTTAAAGGTAACTCATCAGCCAACTTAATTTATTAAAATATAGAAGACAGAAGCAAAAGAAGTAGCAGCTAGGTGACATCATGGATAGAGGTGCTAGACCTGGAGTTAGGAAGACGTGAGTTCAAATTAGGCTTCAGACACTTATTCAGCTGAGTGACCCTGGACAAGGGTCACACCTTTTTCTGCCTCAGTTTCTTCCTTTGTTAGATGGAGATAATAATAACAGTATTTATCTCCTAAGGTCATTGTGAGGGCAAAATAAGATAACATTTTAAAAGCACAATTTACAAACCTTAAAATCCTAGATAAATGAAAGCTATATTATTGTTATTATTATTATTATTCTAATTATTACTATCAGCATGGCTCTGTAAGAACAGTGTTAGGAATGCTAAAATTAAGATGAGTATAGCCGGCAGGAAACTTGTTGACAACAAAAATGGAGCTTTTTCAGTTTGTGTGTGTGTGTTTCTCTACACTACCAAATTGGGGGAAAGAGATAGGTGCACTTCTTGGGGGCACACAGTATGGTGACAACCCCATTCTCTTTTTTTGCTTATCTCTTTTCTGCCAAGGAGGGTGTGCTCTAGATTGTGTCTATTCAATGTTGGAAAGATGATAGCAAGCACTCACTTGCTCCTGGTGAATTCAAGTTGCCTCTCCAGAGGAACGTGCTGAAGGAATTTATGAATGTGACTGCTGAGCTACTATCAATGATATTTGAAAGACTATTAAGAAAAGGAGCAAATTTCCAATTTTCAAGTGTCCAATTTAAAAAAAAAGAAAATAGAATTTGTAAGCTTATAGGTCAGAAAATGTGACTTAATTCTTGGAAAAATTCTAGAATGCATTCTAGAAATTCTAGAATAAGGGATGTTAGTGAACATCTTTTCTCTCATTAGACTACAAGTTACTTGTGAGTGGGAACTGTTTCCTTCTTTTACTTATATTATTTTTCAGAATCTAGCACAGTGCTTGGCACATAGTAGATGCTTATTAAATATTTGTTGCTTGAGTGATTGATCAAGAAAACAAAGCAATGCTCACAAAGAACTGTTTAGTCAAGAATAGGTCAGGGCCAACCAATCTTATTTCCTTTTTGACATGCTTAGTAAACTGGTACACATCAGTGAAATATAACAGAGATTTTCATGATTTTAGCAAAGCATTTGAATAAAATCTTCCATGTTATTCTTGTTAAAAAGATGGAGAGATATGGGTTAGAAAATAGTACAATGAAGTGGATTTGAAACTGGTTAAATGATTGGACCCACAAGGAAATCATTCATGGTTTGATGTCAAGTTCAAGGAAGTATCCAAAGATCTGTGTTATTTAACATTTTTATTAGTGATTTAGGCCATGGCATAAGTAGCATACCTGTCAAATTTGACAACACCACTAATGTAAAATGGGTAAATAACACAGAGTCAGTAACCAAAAACATCTTGTCAGGCTAGGAACCATTTTTGAAGCTAATAAGGCAAAATTACTTAGGAATAGCTCTGTAGCCTTACTTACGCTTATAAAACAACCTTGTAAGTACCAGATGGGGAAGGCAGGTTAGATAGCATGAAAAAATAGGAAAAGATCTGATAGCTCCAGCGGAGTGCAAATTCTAGTCAACAGTGTGATACACCAGGTTTGATATATTACGTTGTACTTCATAAGGGGCATAACTTCCAAAAATAAGTGTGACAGTTCCACTGTCCTCTACTCTACTCAGACCAATTAGAGAATTGTGTGGAGAGCCTCTAGGAGAGGGCAATCAGGATGGTGAAGGGCCTTGAGATTGTGTCATGGCACAATTTGAAGGAACTGAGGATATTTAGCTTAGAGAAGAAAATACTCCAGTTATCCATAGGGCGTGATAGTAACCCTCAAATGTGCGAAGAACTGACGTGGAAAATAGATTAAACTTGTTCTCTTTGTGACAAGGGGACAGCACTGTGAGCAATGGGTGGAAGGACAAAATAGGTAAATTTAGACTTAATGTCAAGAAAATTTTTTTAAACAATTATAAGTATCCTAAAGTGGAATGCCCAGGCTACCACGGGAGAGAAGTAGGTTTCTCCTCTTTAGAGGTCTTCAAAAAAATGGATGTCCACTTGTCAAGTAAGTATAGAGGAAATACTTTTTCAAATATGAATTAGTCTAAATAATCACTAAAATTCCTTCCAAACTCGAAATTCTGTGAATTTGTGAAGATAACACCTAAAGTCCTTTAGGGCTTTTTAGTACACAAAATAGTAAGCCATATGCCAATAATCAAAATATGGATTTTGTTCCACGGTCTTTGTTGAATGGCAGATAGAAAAAATACGGAGATCAACAACGTAATCTCCGTTCTCCATAAATTTTACAAAAAACAATGAATGTTGCCTTAGTGGTCACTTAATATCACTAAGACTCCACTCCTTTATATGTGAATTAGAAAGATGGATCAATAATTTCTAAGATTCCTTCTGCCTTTACTGGGCTTAGAAATCAATCAATCAATCACCACTGTATTACTAATCACTTATCATATTATTCTAAATTAGTCAATAGGCATTTATTAAGTTCCAGACACTGAGGCTATAATGACCAAAAATGAAATAACCAGCTCTCAAGCAGTTTACATTCTAATGGAGGAGACATGCGTACATAGAAGTACATAGAAAATAAAGAGAACATAAATACAGGGTAATTAGTGAGGGAGAGCACCAGTGGTTATAGGCAAAAGGTTAAATGATATGTCTGTAGAAAACTTACCTTTCTGAGTCTAATTTTTAAAGTGTTCTGGGTGGTAGGAAGAAGCCCGCATGGGGTGAGGCATCTGCTACCAAGAATGATTTGGTCTACCAGAATGACACCATGTCTCCAATATAAAAACAAATCCACTTCCAGTGGAGACGAGCCACTTACAAGGACTATTTGGTGAATATTTATATGTATGTTCAGAAAAAGTGCATGCAACAGATAAACTGCATTACAAAGTTGAATATTGAACCAAAAGAAAAACTTGGCATGCAAATTTCTTGGGAGTTTTTATGGTACATACATTTTAAAATACTTAACTTGACCAGTAAGACTTAGACTAAGGATTTTGTGTCATAAACTTGAACTCCATGAAATTGGAGCACATATTGAAGGCCTTGGGGTAGAACAGTCTAGCTATATATAAACAAACAAACAAACAAAAAAGATCCTTCCTACTTCCAAGAGCAAATATAGGCCAAATACTTTATTCAAATTACTAACCCAACCCCAGAAAGCTTCCAAAGGATCCCTTTTTGACTATTTCACTTTTGGAGAAAACACATTCCATTCTATTTTAATACTTTTGAAAAAGCATTTCTGTGATTCTTTTTATGATTGTCTCAGTTTGCCTGAACTCACTTAGCAATGTTATCCAAGCTGACCATAATATGATGAAGCATGTAGTGATGGTAAAACATGGTACTACATTCCTAATTTAGATAATTCACTGGATCCTTCAGTTTAAGAATGCTATTAAATTTATGTAAGAATAATGTTAAAATTATTTTATCCTCCTTTCAATATGATTATCATTTTCAGCTTTTTACTTCACAAAAATAAGATAATCACATCAAAAGTAAATATTCACTAACACCCTCCTAAAAAGGTTAATTTTCCTGTGTCACAAATTTACAGCAATAGAAGACAATAGAAAAATTCTACTGATACTTATGTTACCAAGACCACTTAGTGAAGTCCTACTGTAACAAAACATGATGCCTTAATAACTTGCATTATTATGCAGAAAAATATGTTGGATGCATGTTACTGACTCTAGATACTGGTAGGATTATAGTTGCTTTACTCATATTGTCAAGTGTAAATATTAATAAATGCCTTAATGGAGTCAGGTTGTCCTGGAGAGAAGCGAAATGTAGCAAAGAACAAATTCTAGCTGCAAGCTTTTTGTCCAACAGTGAGAACACACTGTAGAACTCAGAGAAATCTAAGTTGTACTGTACTAAGTAGGCGGAGAAAATTATCTTCTAACATCTCCAGGATGGTCTAATTTAAACATTTCTATAAGCTTCCTATAGCCCACATTTACCCTGGATATTTTCTTGTAGTGAAAAGGACAGTACAATAAAACTAAGATCTATCATGTGCGACTGTGAAGGGAAGTTTATTAATGGACTAATAAATTGCTCCCCTACGCCTCCTGGCTCTCCTGGCTTCCTTCAAGTCCCAGCTGAAATCTCACCTTCTACAAGAAGCCTTTCCTGATCCCTCTCAATTCTAGGGCCTTCCACTGTTGATTGTTCCCAATTTATCCTATATGTAGCTTATTTGTACATAGCTGTCTCCCCCATTAGACTGTGAGCTCCTTGGGAACAGGAGCTATCCTTTACCTTTCTTTGTATTCCTAGGGCTTAGCACAGGGCTTGGTAGAGACTAGGCACTTAATGTTGATTGAATGATTCAGTGTTAATAATAATAATGTCCTATAATTTCATTATAAATACATACATATATATATTTATATATTGTTGTGCCAGTCACCATACCAAGCACTTTATAAGTATTATCTCATTTGATCCTTACAATAATGCTGCCTTTGTTATAATAACGTTGTTATTGTTATCCCCACTTTACAGTTGAGGAAATCGAGGCAAACAGACATTAAGTGACTCGCACAAATAGTAAGTGTCTGAGGCTGCATTTGAATTTAGGCATTCCTGACTCCAGGCTCAATGTTCTCTCTCCACTGTAGCAGCACATAGCTGCCTAAAGAGGAAGCCAACCAGTAATTGAGTTGAATGATCTGTTAAGGGTCCTTCTTTCTGCACGAAGTCAAACTAATGGTATTGCAGGTTTCAAAAAGGGAAATGGAACATGTGATAGCAGCAAGACAGTGAGGAAACACTACGGAATCCTGAAAATATAACCAACAACTTATAGAGAAAGTAGATGTAAAAAATGCACATATTCTTATATTATTTCAAAACAAGGCTCTCAGATGTATGCTATGAGGCTAAGTATGCTTCTCTTGTCAACAGAAAGACCATAATATATGAAGGGCCTGGTTTAAAACAACAACAACCACAAATTTATTTGAAACTCCTCTGAGTAAATTTTGGAATATAATAATTTACCCTTTTTAAAGGGGAGCATTAAGAAGCTGAGGAGACCACTTCCTGTGTGACAGCAGAATGGCTACAGATTCACTCAGTGAAAGAGCAGATTGACCACACGATATCGTGGTGATGATGAAGATGGGCTGAATTGATCACGGTGATTCTGAAACAAGTGGCTGCGGGTGCTGCTCGTCACAGGAATATAGGTCTGAAGAACGGCAGCAGACTGGAGATGTTAGCTAAAGGAACTCTGTAATAAAAAGAACTGCTACTCAAAAGGAAAGAAAGAGAAAGTCTGAGCTTTATTGCCTTCTTGAGCCTGGGCTAATTTTCTTCTTTAATCCTTCTCCAGATCTGATTCTGAGATAGTGGAAATTTGATCTGCAATGAGTATCAGAAATACTGGTCCAGAACAAAATGTGGGGCCTCAAGGTGGCACAGGTGACTGAGTACTAGACTTGAAGTCAAATTCAGTGTCAAACTAATGGTGTGATCATGACAAGTCATGTGATCTCAGCCTCAGTTTCCTCATCTGTAAATGGTGATAATAGCACCTACTTTGTAGAGTTGTTTGGAAGCCTAATGGTAAAGAGCTTTATAAACCTTAAAGTGCTATAGGTGATGATGATGGGGAGTAGGAGAAGTTGCAAAATCATATGGTCAGAGCAAGACATAATGGATAGACAACCCACAGATCCACTGTCATCAATGCAATGTCAAGAGCACTAGAAAACAGCCCCTAGAACGTTGAATGGACCCCATAGGGATGATTTATGGGAAGCAATAGACACGAATTGCTAGGATGAGCAGGCACACGTAAGTTACAACTGGCATTATCTACCCATACGGATGAGATCACAGTTTTAATTAGAGCCACAAAATGGGAAGAACAGAATTTTGCATCCACCCAGTGTGCAGAGGAGAGAATATTGTATAAAACTGTCCTGCAGGGTACATGACAAACATGGAGTTCCACAGAAGGTCAAAGGTAACAGATTAGAGGCAGGATGTTATGAAAAGACCTTGGGTCAAGGATGAAAAAGGAAAACAGAGAAAGGACGGATCCTCCCCTCCTAGCCGCCCCCACCTCAACTTACAGACCTATGGAACCAAAAGCAGCTGATTCAGCCAAGGCATTGACAAGGCAAGCCCATAGCACGGCCGTTTTAAATAAGAACAGAAATGCTGAGCATGGGATTGATGACTCCAAGGGACCTTCACTCTAAGTAAACTGCTTGAGTGTGTGTGTGTGTGTGTGTGTGTGTGTGTGTGTGTGTGTAGGTATGATGGGTAAAGATTGAAGTTGTTATTGTTTTTTAATCTGATAAATGGATTTTTAATGCCATTTTACTTCTAAGCAATAAAGTGAATGTATTCATTGCTTATTCTTAAATTTAAACACTGGAGAAAAGGATATTTAATCAGACAACAAATATATTTTTTATTTAGTGATGTAGTTGAGTAATACTCCAGTTCTCAGTTAAAGATCATGTTTAGAAATTTCAAGTTAAGAGAGAAAATAACTTGAATGACTTAAGTAGAAGTGGAAGGTTTTTAGCTAATAATAATAATAATCATAGCTAGCATTTATACAGAGCTCTAAGGTTTGCAAAGTGTTTTACATATGCTATCTCATCTCATTTGATCCTCACAATGACCCTGGGAGGCAGGCAGGTGAAATTATTATTCCCATTTTACAGATGAGGAAACTGAGGCACAGGGTGCATAGGTGATCTGTCCTGGGTCCCACAGTTAGGGTGTGTTTGAGGCTGGATTTGAACTTGGGGCTTCATAACTTCACGTTCATTGTTCTATCCAGTGCCACTTGGTTATATTCAATCAATAATATATTTATTACATGCCAGTCTTAGAATTTTACTAAGATAAATCTTATGAGGGTTATCATAAAGAAATTTGAATTTTCATAATTTATTATTGAGTTTTTAGTAGGTTGTCCTGTGCCTATGTAGAAAGCAAGGCCCTGTATCCTAATCTGAGATGTGATTAAAATAAATACTTAGAGAATTAAAAGCAAAAGTTATAGTTAGGGACTAGTGAGTCAGTGTCAGGAGATGAGGTTAGGAGAGCCAAGATCTAACATAGGTTCCCAAAGCAGGCGATACCATTACCAGGGCAGTGGTGGTAAGCCTTGGGTGCAATTGGGGAATATTGAATAAAAACAAGGGGGCAGTGGAAATGTGAGGAAAGAAGAGAAGATAATAAAATTTTGAAAAAACCATTCATAAGTGTTTCATCTATTGTATAACAGAGTTAAAGGCGTAATGATTACATTATTTTCCAAAAAACCACACAAAACGCAAGTTATAACCCAACAGTGGTCTAGTCCGCCAACAGGTCTTAACAAGCAAGTGATCCCAGGTAAGCATGTAGTGCATCGTCAGGAAGTCCAGCAGGCATCGGCAGGAATATGTGCCTGTAATGACTTGTTCATAATAGGAACCTATACAGTTACATGACTCAACATTGTGTCATCAACATTTTAATGCAGGAAAAAAATCCACAAATTTATAATAAATTATTAAATTTAAGATGTTTCATTTAAAAAAATTTTTTTGAAATGATGCAAATTAAAAAACAATATTAAAGGATCAAAGAAAGTAGATTTCCATGGAAGCATTGAGTAATTTTTTTTAAAAGGGGAGGGTAGTAGGCCAAATAAGTTTGGGAACCTCTGGTCTAGGAAATGTAGGAAAGTCAAAAGTCCAGAAGCTGGTCAGCAGAGCAGGGTGAGAAATCCAGGAAGTTCCTGGAGGAGGGGAGGAGGAGGAGGAGGAGGAGGAACTGAAATCTTTCAGAATGTTAAATGTACATTTGGCTAACAAAAAAGCCATGACTGGGACAAGGTAGCATACCAGATGGCTTGAAATTGGTTTAGATGGGAGCAGTAGAAAATCCTCAGGCTATGGAGAGGATCTGGGGATCTCATAAAATGTCTGTGCATCTTGAAAGAGGGCCCCTTTGGTAAATGTTGAGTCTGCAGGGTGCTCCCAGGAACATCCGTGGCAGAAATACATTAAATTGCAACCTGTTGCTTTAAAAATTGATTATGCCAGACATTTAAAGGAAAAAAGAGGAAAATGAATATACTTAATTCTAAGTAGTTTACAATAGAATATAGTTACTCAAATATTGTGAATCACAAGGTTCATTTTAGGGATTCAAAATCTCTCTCTCTACATTATGCATTTTGTATGTGTATACACAGAAAACCTAAATATGTATGATTCAGACATACCTTGTATACAGGGTACATATACACTTGCATTTTTCTCATTTCATATGAAGCCAGACTGAATTAATTTCAAAACTGGTATGTCAAACCGTAATTTTCAAGACTAGATTAGAAAATATGCAGACTATCTTTAAGTATATGACTAATTTTAATATTATCAACTATATGAAATGTTATTTTTATAGAATAGACAATAATATCATGATACAAATAGTGCAATATTTAAAAAGAGCTATTTGTTAGGGTAATAAAAGAAAAAAATTCCCTTTTAGACAGTGCCACTACTTAACATTTTTAAAGGTTCCTTTTGTATTTGAGAGACAATAAGAAAGTCTTTGATTTTCCATATACTATTAAAAGAGGTTTAACTGTATATCATACAAATGCTTCTAGGTTTTATCCAAATCTACTGTTAAATTACCCATGTAATTATTCCTGTAGAAATCATTATACCTTTTTATCGTTAATTTCATTAACACTTTACTGGTAGGAGTTTGACTATATTTAAATGCAATTATCATAGTTTTTATTACTACAATTAAAATGAGTATTTCCATATTATTTTAGAGGGTGGTTTCTTGAGGGGGGTGTATAATTGCTAAATTAAAGCAATAACAGAAGTTACTGCCCACCAACAATATAGACCCCCCAAAATGGCCATTTTAACTTACTTCAAAACATACTTTTCATTGATTCCAATGACAACATTGTTTTATACATTTCCATTATAATGAAACTTCTTTAGTTTCTGCCTGAAAACAAGAAAGTGACGTGACAAGTCCCTTCCTTTATTCTTTTCCAACACAAGAGTTACCTAAATTTATGTGCTAACAAATAAAGATCTTGAAATTTTAAAAAATCCACTACCTAATTTATGTGAGTCTAAAGCAAATGTTCTGAGGATGTGAGAACAGAGTACCTTATACAAATTTGGATTATTTATACTTCACTAAAATTTTAGTCTTAATATTTACTTTACTTTCCAATCTTTCCTATATTTTTCATTGTACTTACTGGTTCAATCAGCGTTGAAGATAATCTAAAAAATTTAGTGACTAAATTTGCAATAACTATACTCCCTTTTTGTCAAATTGTTACTCTGCTATTACTCTACTTCAGCTCTGAAGAGAACTTTGGTACTTTTCAAACTGTCATCAAGTCATTTGGCACTCTTGAAATTAGTATGATGTCATTTCAACATGGTTGGTACTAAAGTTAGAATTTTTAATGCTTTATTATGGAAGGAAGGAAGGAAGAAGGGAAAAGGAAAAAGGAGGAAAAGAAGAAAGGGGAGGAAAAGAAGAAAGGGAAGGAAGAAAGGAAGGAGAAGAAGTGAAGGGAGGAAGAAGGGAAAGAGAGGAAGAAAGAAAGGAAGGGAAGGAAAGAAGGAAAGGAAGGAAGGGGAAGGAAGGGAGGATTGTAACACCACTGTTACTAGCAGCTGCTGTGGATGTGTAAGACCAACAACACCAGCACACAGGAGGGTGGCTAACACAGGTTCTTTGATCTGCTTTTTCTGAAGGAAAGCAACTTAAAGGGGTTTACAATCTCACTTTAATTAAACATACATATATCATCCACTTAGTTCAGGGGGAAAAGTCAGTACCCTGAACTTCAGAGAAAACACAAACAGAAATTACAAGCAGATATTACACAAAACAGAGCAAATAACACAAGTCAGCAGACAGGGTTTCTAACTGTCTGTCCATAGCAATACATACATAGTTATCAGAGAGCAGAGCACCAACATTTGGGTTTTCAAAGCCAGGGTGGGGGGCTCCTTAATGGCTACCCAGAGTCTTGTCTGTCCAAATCACATGAACACTCTTCCAATGAGTGAGCTCCCCAAAGCAAAATGCTAACCTCAGAAAATAAACACACACACACACACACACACACACACACACACACACATACACACACACACACTGTTTCCAATCAATGACTCTTGATTCAATCAAAAAGACTCTTGGCAAAACTCAACCAAAGGCACTTAATTGTCTTAGTGCTGAGAAGCACTCTAAAAGAAAAAAATAGCAAAAAGTCCCACTTTGCTTGCTATTACAAGGATACAAGGAAGAAATGAGGGAGAAATAGAAGGAAGGAAGGAAGGAAGGAAGGAAGGAAGGAAGGAAGGAAGGAAGGAAGGAAGGAAGGAGGGAGGAGGAAGGAAGAAACGAACAAATGGAGGGAAGGAGGGAGGGACAGAGGGAAGGAGGGAAGGTGCCAGGTACTATGCTAAGTGGTCTACAAATATCAGCTCATTAGATCCTCACAACAATCCTACAAGATAGATTCTGTTCACAACATTTTAGCATTGAGGAATTTGAGACAATGAACTATGAACTTGTGGCAGGTTCTACAGCAAGCTAGAAGGACTTTGAATAGCCTTAACAAGCTGTATCTATGCCCAAAGACCAGCCTAGCTAAAAAGTTCAAAGGGGTCATCATCAAAAGTTTGGCCATCAGCTGATGACTACTCTGGGCCCCAATGATTCATGAAGACCATCTGTTAAGATAAAGAGGAACTATGTAATGTAAGAAGCCTCCACACCAAAGAAATATGGAGTTTTCAAAGTACTGAACAGAGTGAGAATGTAGTGTTTCACTGAATCTGGGAACTAGATGTGGATTCGAGACTTTGCTTTGCTATTTACTATCTTGTGTGACACTAGGAAGATCTTCAACCTCTGTAAGTATTAGTTTCTTCATCTGTAAATGAGAATAACCATGATAGATGATGTACTGATAGAGCACTGGACCTGGAGTCAGGAAGATCTGAGTTCAGATCACGCCTTCAACAATGACTGTGTGACCCTGGGCAAATCCTTCTACTCTGTGCCTCAGTTTCTTCATTTGTAAGAGGAGAATAATAATAGCACCTACCTCCCAGGATTGTTGTGAGGATAAAATCAAATATTTTAAGTGTTTTGCAAACCTTAAAGTGCTATGTAAATGCTAGCTATCATCATCATCACGATTTTTACTTACAATACATTAATAGAACATAAATTTCTTAATGGCAGGAACTATTTCATTTTTATCTTTGTACTCTCAGACCTTACCGTGGTACCTGGCGCAGAGTAGGTGCTTAATAAATGCTTGTTGATTAAATGACATATATGTCTTGATTGTTGCAAGGATCAAATGGGCCAATAGTGCATGTTAAGTTCTATATAAATTTTTAAATGCCTTTATCAATCCAAGCTATTATTTATTGAACACCTACTATGTGCAAGTATCTTTATTATGCTGAAGAAATTAAGTTTGCTATCTCCTCCTCACCCCTAAAATACGAATTCATGTAAAACTTCAACAAAAGTCTAAGTAAATGATGAGTAGGTTCTGTTCCGTTTATTTTAGGCCTATTGAATGGTTTAATTTTGGAAGTACAGGCTAAATGTTATATGTCAGATTGATTACTATTCATTTCTAGATGTGAAGCTGGTGCCTTCTCTCTGAGATCACCGTTCATCTACCCTGTCTACATCTTGCATATACATAGTTTTTACATGTTGTCTCCCTCCTTGGACATGGGCTTCTCGAGGGCACATACGGGGTTTTTGTCTTTCTTTGCATCCTCATTGCTTAGCACAGAACCTGGAATGTTAGTAAGTAGGGACTGGCTAAAACCATAATTATTGCTGTAAGGTGATTCTTCAGCATCAGCTTCATTCCTGGGTAATTAATTATATATTTCTGAAGGATTATTTCTACAACAAGATCATAGGAGAGTTGTATTAGATTGGGAACTTTTAAAATATTGGCTTCTATTCCTTCTGTGGCTGCTCACAGATCCTACCACACTATTCGGCAAACTCTAGCACTCAATAAATGCTACTGACTTCCAGATACTGATCAGTGTTTCTTTCTGAATATTAAACATTATAAAGACATGAAATTCAGGATAAACAAACATGATGTCGACTTTTCTTTGAGGTTTCTTCCACCCTCAGTGAAATCCAGAAAAACTATTTACTTGGGACAATAATGATTCTGACAGCTGAGGATTACTCAGTTCTGACATGAAGACCTCATATATTTTTAAGGCATGATATTTTGAAGGATTTTGCTGTCTCTTTCAGAACGAAAGGACAAAATAAGAGAGGACAAAGTTTCAGTATTTCATAATCACAACTGCCCCAACAGTCTAAAGTTACATGGCATTAAGGTCCGTATGGGCAAGGATGTGGCATGCTTTTATTTTACCTTCTGCACATCTCATACCATCACATTTAAGTGTGCATTAACAACTTCACAGAGTAATTAATGCCATTGGGTCAGTTCTATTTAGTTCCATAAATGAAAAAAGTTCAGAAAGTGACCATACAAGTCAGTTAACGATTGCAGTTTTAGGTGAGGTTTATTGCAAGGATAAATACAGGACTGGGGAACAACCATGTAAATTGATCAGGTATTTTAGGGTCAAGGATTCCTAACTCTAGGGGCCACAGAAAAAATTGTCAAACAGGACACCAAAGTTCACTGACCCAGTGGCCTTCCATATAAGGAAGTTTTTACAACGCAAGGGAAGGGCTAGGACTTCCTCTATTGTGAGGTAAGTATAAGAACTTCTTTCATTTGTAAAACTTCTTCAAAGAAGTGCTCTGTACAGGAGCCTTCTAGAAAGGCAAGGAGACATGTAGCACATGCCCTATACACTGATGGCTATAGCCTTGGTATAGACACTGCTGTCCTCCACCACCACTGCATTTTTTTTATTGTTAATGTGTCTAGAATAAATGGACCAAATTCTATTTGCACCATGCCTGGTATAAGGTGGGTGCTTAATAAATGTTTTCTGACATTACAATCACCTTTAATTGTTGAAGATGGAATTCCTATAATGACGGAACTGGAAGGATCACAAGGCTTATAAAACACTTTACAGATACGACCTTTTTATAGTTTCCTACCCAGCTGTACTCTTTTGGACTTATCCATAATGTCTCCGGTACCTCTTCATCCTGCAAGATCACTTCGGCCCTAGAACTCACATGGTTCGCTCTGCCCCTGGGACCCCTCCCACTGGCAGGAGGGTGGAGAGCTGCACCCAGAGCCTCCATGTAGGCAGGGCCCCTAGGTCAGCCACCTCTCATTTCCTACCCAGCTGCACTCCTCTGGATTCCTCTCTAGCGTGCCCCTGTATCAGGTACCTTCTCTCCCAGTCCTGTCCCTACCCACACTTTTTCAGCTTCCTTTTATGCACTGTCTACTCTCATTAGCTTTTTGAGGGAAGGCATCCCCTCAATCTCCAATTCTTTGCCATCACAAAAAGAACTGCTATAAATATTTCTGTATATGTAGGTCCTTTTCCTTTTTCTTCAATCTCTTTGGGGTACTCTTCTAATGCTTACTAGAATCAAATATTTATAAATCAATTCTTAATTAAGAGGATCTCATAGTTTGAAGATTCGAAAAAAGTTGGGTGAGAACCTTGTGTGGAGTAATCCCAAATGCAATTTATGTTTCTGGAGCATTTTGGAATCATTTACTAGAAGAAAGCTAGAATTACAATAGCCTTTATTCCCTACCCTGCTTTAGTGGCTAAAGTACACTTTATTCATTTGCTGCAGTGGAATTGAAGACATAAAATAAGTGGGCCATTTGGTAGGGCTTGAGAATCATTGAACACAAATGTTTACTTTTAGTATATTTTCTATAATTAGATGTCCTATAGGGTTAAAAAAATCACCAATGACAAGAAAGATGCTTAAGTCCAACAGTTGTTGCTACTATGGGCACATAGGGAAGTAAGAGGCAAAACAGCATAAAAGCAAATGCCAGGTAGCACCTTGCCCACTAGAACCCATATTTTCTCACCTGTGCTTCCCCCTAACTTATGACTCTGTAAGTGATTCTCCTTCAGTTTCTCTTCCAGCAATGCCACCTCATTCCTTCTGTGCTCTCCAGGCTGGTTTTGATAATGTCCCCTCTTCAGACTAGACCTTCATCCCATAAGTTGCAGTAAAATATTTTTTCATGTTTTTGGATATGGCTGTAAACTACCTGATTTATCTCAGGAGATTTGAATAATTTTTAATTATGCCTGACTTTTCCCCTGCTCATTGAACACTGAAATACAACCTTTTGGGGGACTATTCAGATAAGGTGCCAATTCTTAACTGCACTCTGTGTGCAAAGCACAGTACAAGCAATATATTCCTGCCACAGGAAGCTAACCATAGCAGGTCTGGGAACAGCTGTCCTCATGCAGTGAAATTATAAGGCAACACATTTCACTAAAATACAAGTTGTAGAAGATGCAGCTGTTTGACAACTAATGTTTTAGTTCAGGATAGGAGACTGAAACACAAATCAAACTAAAAGTAGCTGCTCTGGTAAATTACATTAGTAGAATGTAAGCCATTGGAAGGCAAGGAGTGTTTCCTTTTTGTCTTTTGCCCAGTGCCAGGCATGTGCCTGGATGCATAATTGCTTCTTGATTGACTGATAATAATAAATTTGCTAACATTCGATCATTTCCTTTCAAAGTTTTCATGAGACAGACCAACAGGAAATGACAAATGGCTATGTTGCAACAGAGAATGAATTTCTTTTTTAGTATCAAAGAAATAAAAACTTTGGCTCTCCTAGTAGGCCCTCCAGGAGTTTATAACTTGACATCTATGTTGCTAATTAGCAAAAAACCTGTCCAGAATGAAAGCAACTTCAATGCTCCTTCATGTAGTTTATAAAAAATAAAATCATAAGATATACAAAGACACTCAAAAGAGAAATCACAGATTCAATATTTCTAAATTAATATTTTAAGGAAGAAAAAGTTGGATAATGTGCTAAAAATGTTTATGGCTGTGTCTGGCTTGACAGTTTAGTTGCTGGATGTGACTTTCACAGTCTGTTGGCAGTCTGTAGGAAAGCCATCACACCTGTGACTCTGTTGTTGATTAATGAGTCTTTCAACTCATTGCTACCATCTGAGGAAGGGCCATGGCCTTTTCTGAGCTTCACTGGTTTATTCGCCTTAAACTGCAGTCCCACCAAGGTATCTTCCATAAAGAAAATCACACCTGGTTAAAGCTAATGAAAACCTCAATATGTCATTTTCAAGACAAGTCAAAAAGCATGTAAAACTAGACAAAAGATGTATTCAAGCAACATGAATGCAGGTTTGTCATAACCTGTCAATCTAAAGAGTAACATAAAAAAGCCTTCCTTAGTGACATATTTCATAGTGTCAACTTTTAGAGTGACAAATCTGAGTACTCCCTCCGTTATAAATACAGTCCCTACAAACATCATTCCTTTCCCTATCCAGAACATCCTGGGAACAAGGATGACGATCCTTTGTAGGACTAAGTAGGCACAGTTGCTTCCTAGTTACTATTGAATGGATTATCTAGTATAAACTTTTTAACCCTATCTGGCCTCCTCACCTTCTGCTGGGGTTCCAAATGCAGCTTGGACATCTATTTAGCTCTTTGCAAATTACTGCTTCTCAACTCTGTCTTAGCTTCCAAGAAACAAAACAAAATGTTAAAACTCAATCTTATGCATATCTTGGTAAATGTTTGTCAGATAGGAAGCTTAGAATGAAAGAGTTTCTCTATTTTCCAACAGAGAAACTAGGTAGTTTTCCAACTCCTCCCAAATCAGACTTTCTGAATGTGATATCATTATTTGAAGCAGTAGAAATTCTCCAAACATCAGAAGGACATATTCAAAGATAGGTACTAAAAGGATTACAAAATAAATATAACCTGTTTTTGTAATATTTATTGTTTTTTTAATTTTAACTATTATTTCTTTCCATTACAGTGTAGCTGGCATTTAGCTGACTAAATTCAGTAGAGTGTAAGCCCTTTGAGGGCAGAAAGTAGTTCATTTTTGTTTTTGTTCACCTTTGATCTCACCCACATGCTGCTGAATGAAGGCGGAGAAAACCATGCAACCATTCTGAGTCTACTACAAATTTTTGTTGCGCAACCTCACCTAGGCCCTCATGGTGCTAGGCAAGCCTTCTATAACTCCCTTAATCAACTCACTATTCCATTCTCCACAATGGCTCTTCAAAACCTTTTCATCCTTCCTTAACCCTTCCATGACTCTCCCTTCCCCTGTTCTCTAAGCCAAGAATCCTGCCTCATATTTTACAGAAAAAAATTGAGGTCATTTGCTGTGAACTCCCTCTTCTCTCCTCTTTCTCATTTCCTGTTACTTAGTGCCTTCTGCTACTCTCTCCTCCTTCATCCCTGGCTCACATGATGAAGCAGCCTTACTCCTAACCAAGGCACACCCCTCTCCTTGTTCAAGTGATCCCATTCCATTCCCTCTCCTTCGGCAGTTTGCCCCCTCTGTCATCTCTACTCTTTCATTTATTTTCAAACCCTCCCTATTTACTGGCTCACACCCTACAGCCTATAAACATACCCATGCCTCTCCCACCCTAAACCCTCCCTTGATCCTTCCATCCTCACTATCATTCTCTATCTCTTCTACCCTTTGTAGATGAACTCCTCCAAAAAGCTTTTTACAATAAGTACCTTCACTTTCTCTCCTCTCCCTCCATTCTTAACCCCTTATAATCTGGCTTCTGTCATCATCCTGTGGAAACTGCTCTCTCCAAAGTTAGTAATGATCTCTTAGTTGCCAAATCCAACGGCCTTTTCTCAGTCTTTATTCTCTTTGACCTCTCTGAAGCCTCTGACACTGCTGTCCACTCTCTCCTCCTTGATACTCTCTTCTCTCTAGGTTTACAGGACACTGCTCTCTCCTGGTTCTCCTCCTACCTATGTGACTGCTCCTTCTCTGTCTCCTTTGCTGGATTCTCTTTCAGATCATGCCTCTAACTCTTGGTGTCCTTCAGCATTCCTGTCCTGGGCCCTCTGCTCTTTTTCTCTCTATACTACTTCACTTGGTGATCCAACCTATGCTCTATGCTATGTCTATGCTGGTGATTCTCAAATCTACCTTTCCCGCCCTAAACTCTCAGCTGACATCCAATTTAATTTTTCCAGCTCGGATATCTTGTACTCGATGTCCACTAGACATTTTAAACTCAATATGTCCAGAACAGAACTCATCTTTCCCTTTAAACCCTCCCCTTTTCCATGTTCCCTATAAAGGGCAACAACATCCTCCCAGTCCCTCAGGCTCACAACCTAGGTGTCATCCTCAATTCCTTACTATCTCTTATTCCCCACCCCCAATATTCAATCTATTGCCATGGCCTGTCCATTTCTCCTTTATAACATCTCACATATACACCCTCCTTTTCTCCTCTGACACTGCCTCTGCTCTAGTGCAGGACCTCATCACCTCACACTTGTATCACTGCAACAGGCTGCTGCTGGGTCTGCCTGCCTCAAGTTTCTTCCCACTCTGACCCATCCTCCCTTCAGCTACTAAAGTTATTTTCTTAAAGTGCAGATTTAATCATGTCAAACCCCAATCCCCTCATTCAATAAACTCCAGTGATTCCCTATTGCTTCCAGAATCAAATACAAAATTCTGTTTGGCATTCAAAGCCCTTCATAACATAGCCCCCTCCTACCTTTCCTCTTACATCTTACTGCCCAAAATGTACTCTTTGATCCAGTGACACTAGTTAGTTTCCTGGCTATTCCATGAGCAAGACACTTCATCCCTTGGCTCTGGGCATTTTCTCTAGCTTTCCTCTTTCCTGGTCACCCTCCTCCACCCTTACTACTGACCTCTCTGGCTACCGTTAAGTCCCAACTAAAATAGCACCTTCTATTGGAAGCCTTCACCAATCCCTCTTAATTCCAGTGCCTTCCTTCTATTAATTATCTCTTATTTATCCTGCATAGAGCTTACTTTGTTTATATCTATTTTTATGTTGTCTCCTTCATTAGACTGTAAGCTCCTTGAGGGAAGGGGTTGTCTTTTGCACAGTTCCTGGCACATACTAGGTGCTTAAAAATTTGCATTTATTGATGAATTTTTGTATCTCTATTGCCTAGAACAGTTCTTGGTACTAAGTAGGAGTTTAATAAAGCTTCCACTGGATTGACTGGAATAGAGAGAGAGGCCATAAGCATGTTCAGTATCAGATAGAGAGAGTCAGGAAGTAGATAGGTATCTTTCTGTTGTTTCCAGACTAATAGTAACAAAATGAATCTTCCCAGCTTATGTATTGCCAACATTCATTACAGCACAGTGAGTAAAGGGTACCCTGATCTGGAAGGACCTGCTTCTCCTTGTGGGATTTCAGAACTTTTAAAAACTACCTCTTATACTTTTCATACCAGAGTGTTATCATTACATTTCCATCTATATCCCAGTCAAAATTGATTCACTGAATTTATTTTAGAGCATGCAATTGCTGAATTTCATTCCTAGATATTTTGACTAGAAACTTCAAAAAGAAGTTTAGGGCCATTGTCTATAGTATAACTTGAGAAATATTTATAAATCCTTTTTCATCAGTGATTCATATTTTTTTTCAGCTCATTTTTTGGTATCTGGCATTGTAGTAGGAATTGTGGATTGATAAATGTTCAGAATTGATCGCAATTCTACCCCTTTGATTTGAAGGATTGATTTAATGGCTACAGGGTGATAGATTTATTAAATTTTTGTAAAGTAATCAACATCACTGATAGTAACAATAGCTACTGCTATTAAGCTTTGCAAAGTGGTTTGTCATTTCAATAAGTAATGTTCTTCATCATGGCGAAGCCCATTATCTCCTTCAATACTCTAAAGATCTATGGTTTCTTGAGTATGGAGACATTCTTCACCATTGCAGACAACAACCTGTATAAGTGATGTTAGTAGACAGTTTGCATGAGCAGCTACATCCAAAAAAACCCCAACTTATCAGGTAGAAAACTTTCTGGAAATGAACTAATTAAGTCTCAGCTAGATTGGTCCTTGGACAACAGACATATTTTCTGTTGTTGAACCCATGCTTAAAACCCTTCCTCACTGGCAGAGGTGTTAGCTCGTGTTCCAGTGGTATCGTTTTCAAGAACATAGGGCTCCTTCCACAGCACAGTGACACATCAGAGTAAGACTTTAGTGGAAGGTTATGCGCATTATAAAGATAAAGGTATGACCTTTAAAATAAAGAGGGAAATATAACTGAGAAGTGGCTTTCATGAGGCTGGCATCAACAAATAATGAAAATTCCTGGGTATAAACAATGTTAATAAGTGTATAAGTATATAAATACTATATATAAGTATTTATATAAATATAATTAAATAAATATATGAATATAAATAAAGCATAAAGAATAGAAAAGTATAAATAATCCTCAGAGTTTCTCATCACTATCATACAGTAAAGCTAGAAGCAATAATATAAGATCTGTTGAGTACGTGTGTCTAATTTATAAGGACTGTTATCTTTCCTGGGATGCTGAAGTCCAGTAGAGTAGTAACCTATCATCTTTTATGCCATAGCAAAAAAAAGATAATGATAAAGGTCAAGACCTATGATTTCACCAGTGGGAGGAAGTTCTGATTGAGATACTTGTTCTACCACTTCATATTGGAATCTGCTCTTAGACCCAATTGCTCACATCATATATCACATTATGGTTTATAAAGTGCTTTCCCTACAACAACCCCATATAGTAGGTAGTACTGCTGGTGTCTGGATGTTTAGAGATGAAGATTAAATGACTTAAAACTCATCTAGTAAATGTCAGAGCCAAGATCTCCTGAGCACAAGTCTGGTGCTGCTTGAACTACACCACACAAGAACCACATGCAAATTAACCAATAAGTGTATGAACAAGTGTTAATGAAAACATGTTTTCAGTTGTGTCCAACTCTTCATGGCCCCCTTTAGAGTTTTCTTGGCAAAAACTACTGAAGTGGTTTGCCATTTCCTTCTCCAGCTCATTTTATGGATGAGGAAACTGAAGCAAATAGAGTTAAGTGACTTGGCCAGCATCAGCATCACGTGGCTAATAAGTGTCTGAGGCTGGATTTGAACTCAGGTCTTCCTGACTCCAGGCCTGCTATTCTATCAACTGAGCCACCTACCTGCCTGATGAAGAGTTTACTATAGACCAAATACTGTGACAAGTACTGTGAGGGATGTAAAAGAAATCTAGGATATATCTTCAACCCTTATCTGAAAGAGAACAACAATATGACAGAACCTAGCAAGTACCACTATAGTGGGAGGTCAGTAAGGGGATGCAAGAGTGTGGCATAACGTGGTTAGTGTAAGTGTCACCGAAAAGTTTGTGCCTGAAATTGTCATTTATGGATGGATGAATCTGGGATAGACAGAGAATGCATAGGGGCATTTCAGGTATGGGGAACATGAGAAAAAGAGTAGAAGTGATGATGAAAATTCTGCATTAGGAGAACAGGAATATGTGCTGATGCATAGCAAAAGATATGGGTTAATGACTAGATAGGTAAAGTAGAGGTAACGGAAGACTTTGAATAAAAAGATGAATAATTTGGACCTGATTCAATAGGACATTGTAGCTTCTTGAACCAAAGAAGAATATCTACTGAGGTTATAGAATTACTTTAGGGGAAACAGAATTGTAAGAATTTGAGTTATAAATTACTCAGTTTAACCAAAAGATTCCTCTGGACTCAAACTTTAAAATATCAAGATTACTTATTATACACATGGGACACAGGGACAGGAAGACAAGTCACCTGCTTTCTCATAAGTTTAGCCACTGGAATGCAGATGACCTAATCAGGAGCTCTGCTTATGTTTAAATATCCCAAGAAAAACTTATTTTAAAATGTTGAAATAAGTTTTTAAATGGACACAAAAATATTCTTTGCTTAAATATTTTTTTCATTTTTACAAATGTAGAAGATGTGAACTGTAAAAAAACTGTAAGAAATATGAGAAACTGCTGAGCCCTTTTAATATTTCATGTACTGTAGATTTTTTTAATATTAAAAATAATAGATTACAATTTCAAATATTTCCAAGAGACTTATATTCTTTTAGGACAGGAACTTTATCTAACTAAAGCCTGAATACCCTAGAGTTCCATTTTTTACTTATATATACAACTCTATCAAAAGACAGACTCCTCACACCATCTGCCACCTCTAGGGAGATATGTTGTACATTTCAAAGTGTGGCAATAATCCACTATAGCATAATGAAGGAAGTATATATTAGTGATGAGACAAATCCCAATTGCTTTTATGAGATAGAAATGGCAAAACATAGTTGCAGTATTAATGGATTTAGTAAATTCAAAGGACTCGCATTCATATCTTGATTCTGCTACTCACTAAGTGACCTTGGGTAAGGTATTTAAGCTCTGTGGGACTCAGTTTCACACACATGCACACTCACATATCGTATATGTTACATTTAACTTCCGTGGTGTGATCCTTATATGTAGAAGCAAGCCACTATAAACTAACATTTAGAAATTTTAGTTACCTAAGTCAAATTTTATCTCTAAAACAATAACAACAATAGCTTTTCTGGGTCACACTCTAGATTTGGTTTCTGGCCATCTCAAAGTAGCCTCACTAGAGAAACAGACTGATCTGCAAACATCATAATCTCTTTATGCCATATTATCAAGGATTTCCTCAGTGTAGAGTCACAATTAAACTCCACATAATAGAATGTTTAAAACCAGACAACGATTCTCATAAGAAGACCCAAATGCTACGAGCAAGACAAATCAGGTGCACCTTCATATTTGACCAAGGCTAGCACTGACCTAGCACATCTTGTCTGAAGAGACATCAATCACATTCAAACAGTGCCAGCACAAAGGTACATCTTATTCCAAGCTGTATAGCTTATATAAAGCAAATAGAATTTTAGTGACAAAGTAGAAGGCCATTTGATCTATGAATTTACACAGGTCCTGCAATTGCTTACACATGCCTGAAATCCTTCAGGGTCAGATGAGGCCAGGAATTCTGAAAAAGGGATTTGTAATTCTCTTTAAGATGTATTTCCCATGTTGTGGGTCTGAAATGGTGAGCCTCCTCATTGAATTCAAGGGCCTGGTTTGGATTTAAGAAACCCTATATGGTTCATGCTATCCTTACAATGATTACAATAAAGTAGGCTGAAAAGTTAAAAATTAATTCAAGCAACCACTTTTTTTGCATTCATGTGATGGCAAGAATAATCAGCTTGACTGATTTTTTTTTCACCTGCTACGGGTAGTTACCATGGAGTTGTCCACTTTTTCTGGTTGTGGCAGCTTTTTTGAGGTAGTTCCTGATTTTAAGATGTAAGTAAATGTGAGGTCCAACATTTTTTCTATGCCTTTTTCTCCTTTACTGAAAAAAAGACCCACTTTAAAATCTGAGTTTTGCTGAACTTACAGGGTAAGAGAAATTAAACTAATAAATATACTACATTCTGGAGAATGTGGGCCATTATAATTCCATCTGTGTCAGCCAAGCAAATGGACATATTTAGCATATTAAAATAATAACAATATTAGATGATTAAAATGTCAATCAATTCCCTACAGGGATGGAACTCCAAGCTATTTTCAAACCAGCTATGTCTCTGTCTTTCAATGGCACATCTCTAGGGTTTCATTAAAGGCTTCAGGCTGCATCAGATGGGCAAAGATAATATGGGAATAATACTGAAGTATCTGAAAGAGTTGTTTAGGCTAATGATGTGTGACAAACCTGCAGGACTTCAGCCAGGTTACTGACTCCTTTCCAAATCTGTGTAGGCAGCAGGTCAAACCATATCAACTTTCTACCCCTTATCTATTATGACTGATGGAGTGAGTGATTTGCTGATTTGATATAATCCATTCTGTGGAATGGATTACTAAATTTAGCAGTTTACAGATCAATGGAAGGAGCATGCCCTTTCTTTTTATCCATCTGACTTCCGATTTTACAGTCACCTATAAAGCAAGAGTTTATTATTTCCCTAATTTTATCTGCTGCTTTTCTAAAACAAAAATCAGGGAATAAATGAAAACAGATTTTAATCTGGTAACTTTTTATTCATAATTACATTCAAAATGACATCTTAGAACCCAATAAAAACACATCCTGATGGTACGTTTGTATATGTCTTTTGGATTTCTTTTCATTTAGAACTTGCCTGTAAAATGAAATGCAAGCAATTCTAAGACAAAATAAATTTCAACTAGGCATTGGTCAGCTAACAAATATTTACTGAACAACATCTCCAGTGTATCTAATGTTCTGCTGGCAATGTTGAGGGTAGGGGATGGTGGGTCTGGGGAAGCAAGAGGTACAAAGAATTAAGACAAGATTCCTGCCCTCAAGGAGCTCAGAAGATGTTCAGAAGCACTTTTATACTAGGTGCTGGGAAAACAAAGACAAAGGAAGTCCCTGACCTTAAAGAACTACATTCTATCAGAGGAGACAACAAGTGCTTAGACAGGTATATTCAAAATATATAACAAAGCATTTTTGAGGAAGACAGTGCTGTTAGTTGGGAGGGCCAGTAAAAGAAAGGAAGCCTAACAACTCACAAACACGGGAAAACATTCTACGACCAAGTGCCAAATTGGACATCTCAGATATAAAGATTCTACTTCAGTTCTCACCGATCTCCCCTTTCTCTGAACCCTTCCTATACAGAAAGAACACTTTATGGAGGAAATTAGCTAAGGCTTAAATTCTTTAAAAGATGAATATTGTTGGACAGGTGGTGATTGAGGGATAGCACAATCTGAAGGAGAGAGAAGCAGCATGGGCAAATACACGGAAGAAAGGGACTATGACTTGCACAAGAACATGTAAGTAATTAGTAGCAAGGCCAGGATTCGAAGCCATGGCTTCTAATTCCAAAGCCATTGCCCTTTCAATTATACTGTTCTGCCTTCTATTCCTAGACATACCTGCCAACTGTAGCCTAAAATACAAGGGTGTGATAGAGGGACACCGAGGGAATCACCCTGACTGGAATTGAAGGCTTATGTGAAGCAGAAGAGTGGGGAGGGAGCAGGGTAGAAATGGAATTGGTAGAGTGGGGTCAGATCATGGAGGGCTTTGAAGACCAATCAAAATAATTTAGATTTGATATTGTAGGGAACAAGAAGCCAACTTATCTCGATACTCCAAAGATCTATAATTTCATCAGTTTGGGAATTCCTCTCACTGAGGTATATTGTGACAGAGCTGCTGCACCCAAAAATTCATCCTCCTATGGCCAGCATGGAGGCTGGGGATGGTTCTATCTGAACTCAGTGAGGTGAATGCCAATATAACAGGTAGATAGTCAGTGCTTTGATGGGAATATACATGAAGCATTCCCAGCTTTGGAGCAGCTATCAGAATTTGTGCTCTGCAGGCACGGCACTCTAGAGGCCAAAGCCACCTCCATTCCATGATGAAACAGTGGAGGAGGCCTTTGGTGGAGGGTGAGGCAGAACAGTATATTGACAAAAGCACTGGATTTAGAAGTGGGGGACCTGGGTTCAAATCCCAGCTCTTCCTCTGTCTATTTGTGGTACCCTTAGTCAAATTAGTTAACCTCTGGGTCTCAGTTTCTTCATCTGTAAAATGAGAGGGTTGGAATAGTTGATCTCTAAGGTCCCTTCTAGAAGAAAGTAGTATTTAAGGAGAATTAATTTGGCAGAGGGTATGTAGGCTGAATTCTAGGAAGGAGAAGATGGAGTTGGGAAGACCAGCTAGGAACCTCTAGCAATGAGACCCTCTAGGGTCTAGGCTGTCTAGGATAAAGGAAAAGCAGTTAGAATAAGGGCAAAGGACAGATAGATAGATAGATGACCTGTAGCAAGAAGCATCAATAGGATCTAATGAATAATGGAATACAGAAGATGAAAGATGAGAATGAAAAGGAAAGCTAAAATTTATAGCCTAGGCTCTAGCATTCATAGAAACAGAGACATTGGGAAGGGGAATCAGCTTCTGGGGTTAAGTTTACAAATCTGATTTTGGAAATGCTGAATTTGAAGAGAGACAGGAAATCAAAGTGGAAATATATATGAGTTAACTGAAGATATGAAACTGGGAGGCAGGTGAGGACTAAGGACTATATATAGAAATTTTGTAGTTCTCATCACAGATAGTTGCAAGCATAATATGGATAAACTCTCTGAGGGAGAGACTGTAAAAAGAGAAAAACAGAACAGATTGACTTATATTCCTACTTTCCCATCTACATAAAATCTTCAGGAGAATAACTATTTATTCATTGAGGGCAGCCCCAATAAGGGTATTAGGAGAGAACAGCAGATCTTAGCAAGCATTACTGCACAGCAGAACTCGTATTTCTCAACATGTAATTGACTAAAGATGTAGAAAATACAAGCTCTCCCTCTGCTTATTTGTTGACTATTTTAAAAAAGTATTTGATTTGGTATAGCAAAGAGACACTTTAAAGGCCCTCTTATGACAAGGTATCTCCCATTCAAACACTGAAATTATACTAGATTCTTTGAAGCATGTAAAAAACTAAGATAACCTTATTCGTTATCTGGCTAAGTGTAAAGCAGGGAGACGTATGTCAGCAAAGGTAGTCACCACCGTCATGAAGATAGTCAAAGTAGTATCCAAGATGGAGAAGGATTCCCTACACAGAGTGAGACCCTCCAGATTTTCCAGCTTGTAGATGACATCATGCTATTTACATCCAACCCTGAAAGATCAGTCTCCTGGAGAACAATAGTCTTTCAAGAGTTTAGACCGTGTACCCAGGAAAAATAAGAGTGCCTGTTTCCAGATTAGACAACATGGTAGAGGGTAAAGAGTGCTTACTGCATTTGGAGCTGCAGGACTGAGTTCAAATCCTACCTTTATGCCTTTTCTTCTTCTCTGCCCCACCCCACCCCTAGCACCCAGCGATGAGCAATGAAGGAAAATAAATCTTAAAGCCATGTTTTTAATTGAATCAGTGCCTCCATTTTATCTTCTCTCAACTCTCTTTTAAACCCTTTTCAACCTGGCTGCCAACCTCACCACCAAAGTTTCCAAATCTAAAGGCCTCCTCCTTCTTCACATTTCCGTAGCATTTGACGGGTTGACTTCTCCTTGGATAATCTTGGTTTTTGTGACTCTGCTCTCTCTTGGCTCTTCTCCTACCTGTCTGACTGTTCCTTCTTAGTTGTTTTTTGTTTTGGTTTGTTTTTTTGCTGGATCTTCCTCTAGGTCATGTCCACAATCGGTGGGTGTCCTCTAAGGCACTGCTCTGGGCCCTCTTCTCTGTTCTCTCTATACTAAATTACTTGATGACCTAATCACCAACCATGAGTTCAATATTTCCACTGAAATGACTCCAAGCTCTATTCATCCTGGTCTCCTTACTGAACTCCAGTTCTATATTACCAAATATTAGTTAGATAATTTGAATTGTGTGTCCCTTAGGCATCTTAAACTCAACGTATGCAAAACGGAACTTATTATCTCCCCTTCGACCCCAGCCCCAACCCTCTCCTCATTAGAAATTCCTTATTATTGTTGAAGGAACCACCATCCTCCCTAGTAACTCAGGCTTAAAACTTCAGTTTCATCCTCAACTCCTCTCTCTCATTCACTACACATATCCAATCAGTTGCCAAATTTTGTCATTTCTTTCTCTACAATATTCCCTTCTCTCCTTTAATACAACTACTATCCTAGTTCATGCTCAAAAAGTTACTACACTGTATATACTCTGACACAGAGACAGACTTCTAATTGGTCCCCTTGCCTCAGGTATTTCCTCTACCCCAATCCATCTACCACTCACCTGCCAAAGTGATTTTCCTACATCAAAAATCTGACCATGTCACCACCATCATGACCCCCTCCCCACCCTGCTGCCCAACAAAATCCAAAGACTCCTATTTTTTTAAGGCTCCTATTATCTTAATGAAATACAAAGTTATTTGTTAACTACTTCAAGGTCTTCAAAGCCTAACCAGTAATAAGTAACTACCTTTCAGTCTTACATACTACTCTCCCCTCCCTATATTCTACAGTGTAGCCATACTGGCTGACCCTCTATCTCCCATCTCCATGCCTGCGCACTGGCTGTTCACCAGACCAGAATGCTCTCTCCTCCCAAGATCTGACTCTTAGAATCCTCATCTCTTTTATGAGCACTTTTTCCTCCAGGAGATCTCTGTCCACCCCTCTAGCTACTAGCACCATTCCCACTAAGGTTACTTTCCATCTGTTCTGTGCTCATCCTTTGTGTTTTGATATTTACATGTGTAATATGTATATATAATATTCATGGGGAGATTTATGTTTGGCAAAGGAAATGTGATATATATATATATCAAATACATATATGACACATACAGTATATGATCTATATGTATAGATCACATACATGTACGTATGAATATATGCTCTGACTGTATATATCTATTTTGATATATATTCACGCATATGTATGTGATCTGTATGTTATCTATATAGTCAGAGCATATAAGAACACATACATGCTTTGCAATATGAACCTTACGCCCAAGGCAATATCAATAAACACTATTCCCTAAATATGCACAGTTAGTTGTTTCCTGCTCTCATGTTTTGTTCACACCATTCCCACAGCTTGGAATATCCTTCTTTCTCATGCCCTGCTTCTTGGAGCAACGAGATCTTGCATTATTCAAGGTCCTGATCAAGTACCAACTCTTCCATAGTGTCTGTCTGAAGAAAGCTAAGGGGCTAGATGCTGAACCTAAGAGTCCAGAAGACTTACTAGCTGCAGGACCCTGGGCAAGTCTCATAACCTCAGTCAACCTCAGTTTCCTCATCTATAAAATGGAGATAAGACTAGCACCTCCATCCCTGGGTTGTTATGAGGTTAAAATGAGATATATGTAAAGTATTTTTATAAACTTTAAGCGCTATATAAATGCTAGCTGTGATTATGATACTGACGATGATTAGGATTATTATTTTTGTGTCAGCTCGAAGTTATCCTGGATTAGCTCCTAAAGGGATCCTGGCACTCTAAAGTTGCAGAATATTAATGTCAACCTTGCTGAAGAGTAATATTAATTGCTGACCTGTCACAGAGATAAATTTTGATCATAGATTCTGGGACTGTTAGAGTTGGAAGGGACCACAGAGATCAGCCAATGAAGAAGCCAAGCCTCAGAGAGGTGACCTAATTTACCAAACTAAATTCATGCATTTCATTAAATGGTCAAGCCAGGACTTGAGCCAAAAGCCACACAACTTAACAAATGGCAGAACCAAGCATCTTAACTTTCCAAGTTCAAACCTCCATTCAAATCTAATGCTCTACTGCACCACTCTGGTGCTAAAAGTGACAAACTCAAGATGTTAAAGGTCAAAGTGATGAAAATAATTATTAGGTATGGAATATTATTTATAGGTAATTGTAATGGATATTAACTGATTATCATAACCATACATGATGTTATTAAACATCTATATATTTTTATCTGTAAACTATAAGATAAAAATATAAACTAGACAATAGTTTGCATTTAATGGTGGGTTTCTCTGTTTCATTGATGGGTACTCTGCTCCATACTGAGGAACAAAATACAGTACATCTAAGGGACATTTAATACATGCTTGTTAAATGAAAATGTTATATATAGACATTTATAAATAAATGCCCCCACTCCAACAATAGATAATTGCTCCCAAAGAATTACACCATGAGAAAACTGTCAGCCTGATTCAATACTTCTTTAAATACTTACAATAATGGTGTCTGGGAATCTATTAATTTGTGATCTATCCCTTTGGAATTAAGGAACAATGGGTGTGGCAAGAGGGGTGGGGGTCATGTGCCGCATGGAAAATCCAGAGATCTTCGTAATTAATTCTTATTACACATGCCCCAAAATCAATGGGACCTGTTTCTCCCTTTCATTGGAAACTCTGTGGCATTGCCAACCTGCTGCTTCATCAGGAATCTCCTGCTCTATGAAAATAAAAACATGATACTAATGGTGAGGCTGCTCTGGCATGGATAGCAAACTATGACTTGCTTTTAGAAATATATTCCTCTTCTAGTCTAGGACAATATTTCCATTTTCTGCCTACCAGCCAACTAACATGTTTAATTCAAAAGAATCTGACAACTGTATATACAAATATCAGGTATATTATTATTAATAATAATTGACAAATTGGATAGACAGCCCTCCACGAACACATTTTGTAGTCTAGTTTCCTTCAGATCTGTGGTTGTCATCCACCTGGAAAGTCCCCAAAGTACTAGCTAGAAATCTGCCACCACCACCCCTTCTGCTGTTCCTGCAGTCATATTTAATTGTGTTTGCTCAATTCTAAGCCAAACTCATATGCAGTATATTTAGATGGTTAAAATAGCTCAGCACTCAACTGCTTTTAGAGATTATTTTCAGTTCGACAATTCTTAGGAATTATTCTGGAGTAAACAAGGTGAGGAGAAAAGAAAACAACATAAATCTGCTCCAGTGATGAAGAAAACAATATTGGAACTACAATCTGGAGATTCACCATGAATGAGGGAAGAGTTTTCCTTAGTTTATTTTCTTTTATCAAATACAATCACTGATTCATTTCCTATTTGGCATTTATTTTAAAGTAGAGGATAGCAAGAAGCTAATAGCTAGAAACAGAGAAAAGCACCATTATCATTTAAAAAGATGGATGTGTAATTGCCATACTTACCCTTAAATAACATCAAAAGTAAAAGTGTGGAAATGATATATGGATTGCTTGTTACTTAAGCAAAGTTTTCTGAACCTTTGAAACAGACTTTATCTCACATAATGGAAAATTTGCTAAATCAAAAGGTATAAAACATTTATTTATATTCCAGTAACTATTTTGTCAGCGCCCCAATCCTTGAACACTGATTCAGATTTGCTTCCATAAAGAGCTGTAACTAATTTACAGGTGTTTGGTTGGATACTTCTATCAAGTGACTCCACCTTCAATTTCCTTTTGAATTTTCTATATCATTTAGCAAACAAGTACCCATTATTATGAAGTTAAAAGGGGAAAGCTAAGAAATCTGAAGGAGAAGTATAGAATTTGCAAAGATAATACAGTATGATAATATAATAGAGTAATAAGTTTTATAAAGGTATTTTTTTAAAAAAAGTATTCCACCTCGAAGTTATTTTTGGTTTTTTGCTTTTGAAGTTTAAAAAGTAAAAAGAAAGTCAACTTGATTTTTTCCTGGCAGTCTTTCTGTCAGACCATACTTCTGAGTATTTTGTGTTTAGGGTCTCTTTTGTGTGTAGGAAATAAATATCTGTCCTATGAAAGATTTATATTGTACACTGAGTACCTTTCTAATCCCCAATTTGGGGAGACCTTAGACATGAGCTGAAGCCTAAGTAGTAAGTAAATCATCCCCAGGGTTCCAGGATGGGGGTGTAATGACACAGAGAGTATGAAAAAAGAAGCCTAATCCTTCTCATTAGAGACCAAGCTTCCTCTGAAATGAAGGAGGTTCCTTTGTGCATGGGTCCGGTGGGATTGATTCCTTGGTGGAGAAGAGGAAGACTGCTCCAGGCCCTCCTGAGCCACCCATTTCCAGCAGTGGTTACTCCTGTTCGAAAGGTGTAGGATGGCATACTAAAGGATTTGCATTCAATCTAATATTAGGAATAGCTTACATAATGGAAGACAAAGTCACAATGCAAAAAATGTCCTGACAAGTGAGAAGTTTGCATCAAATCTAATGAGAAGAAATTAAGAGGTAAAGCAAGTAGTCTTACCCTTAAAAACCAATTTCACAAAAATGAAATTGATGAGGCAAGGCTAGGTAGCAACTCATTTGAAAAAGATCTGAAAATTTTAATGGACTGTGAAAAAAAGGGTAACACTTCTTTAACACAATAAAATGTTTTAGGTATATAATCTTGCTTAATCCTTACAACAGCTCTAATAGGGAAATACTAGAGGTATCATTATTCTTATTTTACAACTAAGGAAACTGCAGTTCAGGCAGCTAGTAGTATCAGAAGCAAGATGTGATTCCAGGTCTCTACTGACTTAAGTCTAGTACTCCACCTACTGCACCATATGATCTGCAAGCTAAATATGGGTCATTAATATATGAGAGGCAAGAAACCCAAAGAGATCCTAGCCTACACTGATTGTTATATCCTCCAGAGAAGGAAGTGGCAGACCAAATATATTCAGCCTTGGCAAGATCACATTTTGAGAATGCATTCAGTCCAGGGAACGATGTTTTAGAAGGGACATTGATAAATTGAAGAGCATCCTGGGACAGCCAGGATGGTGAAGGATCTTGAGATCAGACCATATGAGATTCAGTCAAAAGCACTAATTCTTGCTGTCTTCCGGGCTTTCGATCAGATTCTATTCTTCTTCCTTAATATTTTTTATTCCCTCATTCTGATGAACTAAATCCTCTATCTTCTAATATTCATGTAATAATTAACCACCTCACCTGGTTCTCCTTCCATATCCAACACTTGAATGTGGATTGCTTCTATTTTGCTACACATGCAAAGGCAGGACAGTAGCACTGTGTTGTTTACCACTATTATTATTTCTTTTGAATGGTCCGTTTTTCTCTCAAAACGTCTTGCACAGCTATTACCTTATTTGAGCCTCATAAAACCTAGATGGACAAGGTAGAGATAATCACCCCCATTTTAAAGATGAGGAAATTAAGACGCAGAAATTTTGAAAACTGGCCAAAGGCCATAGCTGATGGTCAATCTAGGGATTAGAATTGAATGTCTCCCAGTTCCAAATTACTTCCACTAGCCCAGAGGTCTACATGTATTAAAATGTAATTGGAAAATACTTAACAAAATAAATAAAAACACAACAGAACCTAGATAATGTTAATATACAGGTTTCTAAGCCAATTCATGCTGATAAGGATCTTTATGTATTATTTAGTGGCCCCCATTTCTATTTGAATTTGACACCTCTACACTAGATCAGACTATATCGTGTACACAAGTGTATCCATGAATGGTATTCTTTCAGCCTTGAGAAAAGTAAGAGTGTAAGTTCAGGGACCCCCAGATATAAATAAACCTAGGTAAAAACAAAAGGGAATTCAAGAGCTAAGTTGAACAGATTCTATTTTGTGGACTAGGGAGAAGTATTTTGTTAAACTATGCCTGTCCACAGACTGCATCTCCACTTGTTGCACAAATACATGACGTTTGTCACATGGAGACTTGGACAATAAGGTAGATTGGCACAAGAACTACATCAGAATGGCCTGGATTGCCTGAACATCATACCTCCCCCAGGGGAAGGATATCACTTGAAATCTCACCATCATGGAGACTGATTAGCTTTGATAGTCAATACCTCCTCTGTTTCCTCTTCCCTCTGATTGCAGGGCTGAAGGCCTGGAGCAATAAATTCTTCCCCAAATCTCCCTTTATATAGGGCTCAGAATTTTCCAACTAACAATATTTCCCATGAGCTGCTCTGCATAGTTTTCACTCCAAGGTCGTCATGTGCTTTGCCAGGTACCCTTTGGCAGGCCTCCCCCAACCAATTCCTTTCACCTTCTTTTTGTGTACTGTCTTCTCCCATTAGATCACAAGATCTTTGAGGATGGGGATTGTCTCCCCACCCTTTTTTTTTAAAAAATTTGTATCTCCAGTGCTTAGCCAGAGTCTGGCAGATAGGAGGTGTTTAATACATATTTACTGACTCTGACTATAAGTATTAAGGGAAAAACAATCCTTAAACACATGGTCTTTTGACAATAGGAGCAGCAACAATATCCTTGTCTATTCAGGACAATGCATTATCTCAGTTCCATGGCCTAAAAGGTCACTTACTTTTAAAAGATGTTTAAAAGATGTAAATATTTGAGATAACCATACTTTCAAAAACTTGAAACACTACAAAGAATTATTTTTAGAAAAATCTAAATAAATGTTTCTTAGTTTAAAGAACAAAAACAATTTCATTCTTGCCAACTCAATCTAAATTGATTCCCATAAATTACATTTTAAAAATAAATGGAAAGAATACTGGAGGAAATACACAACTCCCAGAAGTCTTTCATCCTTCTAGGGCAGATCAATTACAGCTTATAGTGTGTGGTGGTTGGGAGTAGGATGCCTTTCATATCACACTTTAAAATCTAAGATCCTTATTAAGATTAGGTCCTGGCTGTTGCTATTAAAAATTCATGGCCCTTTTCTGAGAAAAAGCATTTGACCTATTATCACTGGCTAAATTTGCTCTTTTCCGAGAGCTGCATATTAGGCCTACTGGACATTTATTGTAGTGGGAAATGGTTTTTAAAGGATAGCGACAGATTTGTGTTACATTTAAAACTTGAAAAAATGAACAATTTTAATTTCATTTCATACAAAATTTTTGTTTAAATATTCACTATGGATTTCAAAGGAAGTAAATTATACACTATAGAAGGATGTGTCAACTTCTTTCGTTCACGCTTCTATACTAGCATTTAGTATAATGAAAGTGTTAATTGGCTGAAAAGTTTAGTCAAATATCCTTATGTTGCATCTATCTAAACACCAAACATCTGGATACTTGGAAATATCTAGATAATTGGCTGATTTTTTCAGTTTTCAGACACATATTTGATATTGTGTAAACATTTGAAATTTGTGTTTAATGGGAAAAAAAGATAATGTCCTTCCAAAGAGAATTTCACTTCCTTCTTATTGGTAGAATATGGTCTGGTACTTTAATTACTCGATTCTGTCTATTACACTAATAGAATTTGTGATCATGTTATTTTCAAATATTGTCCAGAAATTACTTTAGACTTTAAAAATAAAATTTCAATTTCATGTATATATTTTTACATGTTAGAAATTAGTCTGGGTCTATAAAATAAGTTAATTTAGTATATCTGATGAAAACACACATATATATGTCATTATGAAGATGTAATACAACTACAGCAGTTTTACTGAATTTTTCAAGGAACTGTATTATCAAATAGATAAAAGTTTAAAAAAAGTTATTCATATAATATAATGAAATTCAGTTAATCTAAAACTCATTCCTTAAATGTAGTATATAATTCAAAGTTAATAAATTTTTATTTGTATATTTAGAAATATACAAATAAAATTAATTTAAAGCCCATTTATCCATGTCTTTGCATTTTCATATTAATATTCATATTAATAAAATGTAATTCTGTTCCTTTAGGTTGAATAGGTTTGGGCTGCCAAATATTTTTACTTTTAAAAAAGCAGGTAATCTAGTGTACCAGGAGTCGGTAGTTTCTTCTGCTTAAGTAGAGGCTAGATGAGCATTTGTCCAAGATGCTATTGAAGGGGTTGCAGCATTGGGAGAGAGGTTGAGTTAGAAGTTCTCTAATTCAATGCATTATGTCCTAATTATGTACAAAGATACTGAGGATACAAAGACAAGAATGAAATGGTTCCTGATCTTGAGAGATATTTGACTGTGTAGTTAATTATAATATGTACGAAGATAAGAAAATACAAAGTAATTCAACATAATGTCAAGAGGTAGAAAGTCCTGGGGTGGAAGGGGGTGGGATCAGGGAAGGGGAGATAGGAAAAGGAGGAGGAGGAGGAGGGACCTGAACTGTACTTTGAAGGAAGATGGGGTTCTCAGCCGGGCGTAAGGAAGCAGTATGTTCCAGGCATGCAGAACAACTACACAAAGACACAGAGGTGGAAGACAAAATGTCATTTTGGGGGAATCAGCAGGCTGATTTAATTAGAATGGAGAGTATATGAAGTGGAATAAGACTGGAAAGGTAGGTGAGAGCCAAACAGTGAAGGACTTAAAATACCAAGTTGAGATTTTTTTGTCTTTTATTCTAGAGGCAATAGGGAACTACTGAAGACTTTTGAGTAGGGGAGCGACATAGTCAAGTCTATGTTTTATCAATATCATTTTGGCAGCTATGTGGAGGATATGATTAAGCAGGGGAGAGACTGGAGGCAGAGACCGATTAGGAGACTATTATGATAGTACAAGTGAGAGACAATAAGCGCCTCCATTTGGTGGGTGGTGATGTAATGGCACAGAAGAGGGAGGAATGGAGAGATTTTGTAGAGGTAGACATGAAAAGCCTTACCAACTGATTAAATATGAGCAGTAAGTTAAGGATTACTCAATGGTTACGAACTTGGGTAACTAGAAAAATGGTGGTGCCCACGAGAGAAGCCGGTAAAATTTAGAGAAAAGTTTAATGGTTGGCAGGGGCGGGGGAGGGGGGGGGGAGGGAAATACACACACACACACACACACACACAAACACAGGTATATGTACATACAACAAATTAATATATAATTATGAATATAATTAACTAAAATAAATTAATGATAATACTATTATGGGGGAATAATTTGGACATGTTGAATTTCAGAGGCTCACAAGACATGGTAGATGTCCAGCAGGCAACTAATAATATGGTACTGAAGTTCAAGAGGATGATAACTATGGCTAGGGATACGTAGATTTAAATCCATGTGAATAGATGAGATTACCAAAGGAGAGAAATAATACTAAGAGAGAACTTTGGGGATCTCCCACACTTAATGAATGAGAGAAGGATGATGATCCAGCAAAGGAGAATGAGAAGGAACAGTTAAGAGAACCATGAGAAACCAGTGTTATATATATGGCAAAAGAAGTCTATTTCAACTCAAATCGTATAGTTCTATAAATTAAATGCTATTTTGAATACATTATTAATTTAACATAAATCATTTAACAATGTTATGATTAATGCCATTCTTTGAATAGTTTTAAATAATTTTTCCTCAAAGATGTTTTTCATTTTATAACCTGATTTTAAAAAATATTTACAACAACCTGTGAGGTAGGCAGGGCAAGTATTATTATACATTAGAAAACACAGAGGTTAAGTGATTTGCTCAAGAATACACAGATGGCTAATGTCCAAGTCAATACCAAGTTCATGCTTGCTGCCTTTAACTTTTCTGCTAGCTCAGTCATTGTAGATAGATAGATAGATATAGATAGACAGACAGAATGAACATTTATTAAATGCTTACTATACTCCAGGCACATTGCTAGAAATATAAACCAAAAGAAAAAAAAGGCAGTTCCTTCCCTCAAGAATTTATATTGTAATGGGGGAAGTTAACACATAAGGGGAAATGAGAAGGCCTGGGTGATATTTGCGCAAGAGGGCAAGGTGGGGAAGTAATCCTGGGAGTCATGGGCTGGGCCAGATTTGAAATGAGCATGGTTGGCATGGGCACTTTCTCAATTTTAAGCAAAGACTTAGGAGTGGAAGCATTGCTACTGTGAGAAGGCCCCTGGGTCTGAGGTGAAGAAGTCATCTGGAGAATCATGGATTAGACCATTTTTTAAGATTAAAAATTTAGTGAGTTAAACAGCAGTAAAGAGAATTGGAGCAATACCAAGCAATACCAAGCCCCAGAAGAATCACCTTAAAGACAATAGTGGGTTAGCTACATTGAAGAAATAATTCTCTAACAAGTAATATTCTTGAAGATGAGGGGTAGGCCCAGAATTCTGAAAGGGATACAGCTATTCTTATCAATAAACCTGAGATATTTACATAGAAACTAACTCTCACAGACTATTTAACAACTCAAAAGCAGAGATTGACCCATCCTTTTGCTTTCTCTCTCCCTACTCACCTTTTAAAAACTTTCCTCCTTTATGTTCTTCTTTCTCCTCATTCTTTTACACTTACTACTTTTTCCATATCCTGTGCTATTTGCCTTTTCTTTCCCTTTCTTTTAATTATTTCACTTTCATTAAATTGTAAGCACTTTGGGAATAAATTCTGTCTCAAATCTAACTTAGTCTCACCTGTACTCATGGGAGTGACTTGCGGGAAGAAGTAGGTGTTTAATAAATGTGTGCTGAACTGAACTGAATTAAGCAGCATGGTTGTGTCGTAAAGAACCCTTGCTGGATTTCTAACCAAAGAACTAAGAGTGGATCCTGCTTCTGCTGCTTCCTACCTGTGTGATCTTGGACAAATCTCTTTATCTCTCTGGATCTTACTCTTATGCAGACTATGGAATTGAGACTGATAGGGTTGGTGCAGATGATGATTGAGGTGCCTTTTCACTTCTAGATCATCATTAAGCATTTACTGAAAACAACCCATCTGCTAGTGTGTCAAAGAATAAAAAGGATTGGGAAACATTGCACTACAGTGTTGTGTCAGTAATGTATTTTTGCTTAATTTGAAGATCTTCCCAGCCATTAATAGGCCCATGTGACCTGCTTAAGTCACAAGAAGCCTGTGGTGGGAGGAGCTTGTTGAACGGGTAGAACAGGAAAGGGTGGAGGAGAACAGAGGAAGTTGATCAGGGCAGTTAGAGCTGAGGGAAAGGGAGGAAGCAGGCAAGCAGCTAGCTGTGAGTTTTTGTTTGTGGGAAGTCCTGAGCAGGGGGAAGGCTTTGGGGTGGTGGCGCCCCCTACATTGTTATCGTGTATGAACGTCTCTGTTGCTATGATGGATTAGGTTTTATGGTGTTTGAATAAATGTTTTGGTTCTGTCTTCCATATAGAGAGTCCGTTATATTTTGCAATTCAGAACTACACCAGCATATTCATAGTTGCCTTTGGCGCTGTGAATATTGCGTTGGCAATACTAGTATACTACCTCGGTCATTTTTTTCATCAAAGTATTTTTTTTGTATATGCATCTTAACAAAACAAAATTGCTATATGATTTTGATGACATAGGTTAGGGAATGTGTTGCTACCTAACCTGGTGACCAGTTCATCCAGGGATGTAGCACACCAATGAGGGGGTTGAGACACAAGAAAGGGAAAATACTGAAAGAGAGGAAAGGTATGGCAGTTGAGATTGAGCAACCCAACTTTCCCCTTCCAGCTCTTTATCTGGATTAGACTTTAATAGACAAGTAGCCTGCTTTAGCGGGGTTGTAAGATCGGAGCAGACCAGGTAAGGCCTTTTGTAAAAGGTGGGATCTGAGATGATGCTTGAAGGAAGTGAGGGAGGCTAGGAGGCTGAGTTGTGGTAACAATGTTGCTAGCAGCTACTGTGGCTGTGTAAGATCAACAACAATCAGCACACAGAAGCCCGCTAGCACAGGATCTTTGATCTGCTTTTCTAAGGAAAGTAATTTTAAGGGGTTAACAATTTCAGTTTAATCAAACATATGTATATCCTTCACTAAGTTCAGGGGGAAAAGATCAGCCTCCTGAACTTCAAGGCAAATACAAACAGAAATTACAAACATCAACAGACAGACCTTGTCTGATTCAAATCACAATACATAGTTTACCAGAGAAGCACCAATATCTGTCTGGGTTATCAAAGCCCGGGGCGGGGTGCGCAGTTACTCTCAACTATGCCCTGTTTGGAGCCCTGAGGGCTCTGACCTCATCTGGGCTGGGTATGTGAAAGTTCCCCATCACCTCACATCATATACAAGTCAATGACGCCTGATTGCCTCAGTGCTGAGAAATACTCCAAAACAAAGACAGCAAAAGGTTTCCCACCCATTCAAACAAAGGTGAGACTTGATAGTCTTAGCATCCCAAAAGGAAAGAACAGGGAAAAGTCTGATTCTAACATGAGTCTAGAAAACATGTATTCCAGACATGGAGAACAGCCAGTGTACTTAGGAGATAGAGTGTTGTCACGCAATGAGCATTTTTAAAGTTCCTGCTATGTACCAGACAGCTGAGACTTGAAGGAAGCCAGCAAAACAAGTAGGCCAGTGGAGAAGCATCATAGGGTGCAAGAGCAGAACGAAAGATCACTAGAAATGTAGGAAGGGACCAGGTTTTATAAAAGGCTTTAAATGCCAAAGAGAGGATTTTGTATTTAACCCTGAAATTAAGAGAGGCTGGTCATCATTAGTCCCTATATTAGGACAGGTTCTGATGTCAATCAAAAGATATATGTGTCCAATAATCATGTCTTTCCAAATGTCCCCCATTTACTAGCCACTCCTCTTCCTTCCAGGTCCCTTCCACATACTTTTTCAGATCACTTCTATCCTGTTCATTAGAAAGTATTAGAGTAGTACATGAAACTTATACTAATATCTGAACATTAATCATTTAGTTTACTGAGTTGGGGGGGTGACGTAATCAGGAAAATTTTAGTCACCAGGGGGTGCTTTTAGGAAAATCAATTTGGAAGTTGAGAGGAAGATGATTTGTGGTGGAGAAAAGACTTGAGGCAGAGAGATCAATTTGAAGCCTACTGCAATAGTCCTGGCAAGAAGTAAGGAAAGCCTGGACTAAGATGGTGGCTGTGAGTAGAGAGAAATGAATCTGTGCCAGAGATACTGTGAAGGTAGAAAAGACAAGGCTCGACAGCAGAGTGGTTATGAGGGATGAGTGTGAGCCACAAGTTGAGGATGATACCTTAAGATGCACTAAGATGACTAAGAGAAAGGTGGTGCCCTTGAAGTAACAGGACAGTTGGGAAAAGGGGTTTAGAGGCAAACATATTAATAAATACTGGAACCTGAACCCATGTTGAGGAGATGAGCCAAAAAGTGAAGGAACGTGATACTGATGTTGGCCATTTCTCCTTCACACTTGCTAATGCAGCAGCATACAGAGAAAACCTGAGGCACTCCTGTGCTCAGGTATCAAGGCAGCTAAGGGACTACTCATGAGCAAATTGCTTTTTGCAAAGCTCCAGATGCAAGGGACTGAAAACTGCATCTCCAGCTTCTTTGTCTTCTATGATGCATAGAGGGGGTGGAATGGGCTAAATCAAAGTCACAGTCTGGAATAGTCATGATTAATGTTCTGATATCAGGATGTTTATGGTTCCTTTACCACTCTAACTAAATACTTTCTAGAATAATGAACTTGACAGAGGTGATCTGAATAAAAGCAAGTGCAACAGACTGGAAAGGGAGTGGCTAGTAAGAATGGGGGGAGGGCACCATTGAAGAGATTTGATTGGTGGACACATACACCTAACAGACATCAGAATCTGTGCTATGTATGGTAGCAGTCCAAGACAACCAAGTGTCCTCAGGGTCCTGACCAAGAGGAATAGGTAGCTTGGCAAATACCCACAGCACCCCCTGGTGACTAAAAAAAGCAACACTAATCTACTCCAAATTTTCCTACTTTCACAGCAGTTACAGAAACTCATCAGCACTGTTCTGCTTTTCAAAGTGCATTGAAGTATGGAGAAACATGATTTGAAAATTCCATTATGTTGTCATTATGAATATTCCTTTGAAAAAAATGACTAAATAAAATAAACTTAAAATTAAAAAATTAAAATAAATTTGTGGTAGACTAACTGAAAACAAATTCAATATTCCAAAGAATAGCTCTTCTACAGTATTTTCCACGAAGGAGTTTGTACAGGTAATATCATGCCCATTTTGTATCATATTGCTTGCCTTCTCAATGGGTGGGGGGAGTGGCTGGAAGGACAGAATTTGTAGCTCAAAATTTTTTTTAAATGAACATTTAAAATAAATAAATACCTTTTAAAATATTATACCCATTTTATACATGAAGAAGTAAGTATATGTTATAAGGCTCATAAGTAACAGAACCATATATTAGACTCACATCTTATATTCAGTTCAGTGCTCTGCCTAATATGCCACGCTGCCTGCCTCTCATAACCAGCAGCAAGGAACCAGACAAGCAGGTCAGAAATATATCCAAATACTAAGATCTTTTAGAACATATTATATTTCACTTATATGTCTTAATTTTATTTCAAAGTGCTCTCTGCCTATGCTTTTTCTTTTACTAAAGGTGAGCATTTTAAAGTATGAAATTCTACATGAAATGATACAAAATATGAAAAAAATTATATACCAGTAAAATAACATAAATATATTTGTTTTCCACACTAGACTACATATCTTTATTTTAATAAATCTTTTTCTATAAGTTCTTTTGTCTATAGGGTTCTTTTGGCTTCCATATCTTTTCCTATAACTTGATTGTTAAACACTGTGTAGACATACTATTTGAATGGGATATGAAGCACATTACTCTGAGTGACACTCTCAAACTAACTTATTGGCACTTCCAATAAAATTCCATGGGCATACAATATATTAGAATTTCACTTTGTGAAAATTCTTAGAGCATGCCAGTGGACCTTTGCAAATACTTGATGGGTGGGGGTTAAAACATTTCAAGTTATTTCCAAAGTAAACTTTGACTATTATAGGTTCTAAAAATCCCCACATTAATTTTTCTTATCTATCCAAAGTATACTGCTAAAAACTTAAATACCAAAGAGCCAATTTTCCCAACAAGCCTCCTCCTAAATCTTTTAAAAAATTACCTGTTCTTAAGCAGTGCCCTGAAGGTCATCTTATTCAGTCCCAGATAACTTGGCAGCAAGTTTGACCAATTCCAGTCCCATTTAGTTATGGCTGACTGTTGACATATGAGAAGAAGCTATTGTTAGTTATTAATCAGAGTTAATATGATCAGTAAATTAAAGCTCCAGCTGTGATAGACTAACTAAGAAGGAGGGGGGTCTAGAACAAGGACTTAGACAGATGATATCAATCATGCCCACAGAAGAAGGTTTTTATTCCAATAAGACAGCAATTAATTTATAAATCCATTTGAGGATGTAGCCATTATTTATGAAAAGATAAATCAATTTTTGAGTCGTTATTCTTCCAACTGTTAATGGCATTTTGCCCAACTACTTTCTCTGAAAGGTTGACTCTTCAAAAGCAAAATAATTGGCAACTTTTTATGTATCCTCCCAATTTACATTTTTTTTTAGTGTCAGCAAAAAGTTTTATCAAGAAAAACTTGAAGTAGTTAGAAATCTGGCTTTATGCTATATCTTAATTAGTGTGCCATATTAGTTTTGTCTATTTTGCAAAAGGAAATCCAGTAAACAGATGGTTACAAAAATAAGAATATAATTCCCTTTTAAAAATGTATTAGATAATCTGAAATCCAAGTATAGAGATAAATGACTACGTATAATAGCTTTGTAAAAGTATATGATAAGTAATATCTCTTATTTAAATGAAGAAATAATTTAACGGTTAAGATTATTTTATGTAATCTGAAATACAACAGACTGAGGTATCAAGTCCATTTATACAGATAGACGATGTTTAGTTTCCTACTATTATAGTAGCTCTCTGCTCTAGAAAACCAAATAGTTCTGATAATAATACCAGTTTAGGCCAGTTTTTAGACTCCAACAAGAACTATCCCTTGTCACCTGCTGATTAATCGAGCCCTACAATCCTGTCATACAGTAGAAGAATTCTGCCCTGAGTTGTCAGCATCTGAAGGTCTTATTCTACAGTTTTGATGAATGTAGGCTAGAGCTGTAACAGGCATGATAAAAATATTATCTGCATCCCAAATTAGGACAATGTTTTAAATTTTTTTCATTAGAGCTCTAGGTCAAGCAATCCTTTTTTTCTATCATGCCAGTTCAAATGATTTGTCAAGAGACTTTCAAAAAGAGATACCTAAACTGTAAATTAAGCTGGAATCAAAATTGCCATCAGATTTCTGCCATTTTTTTTTTTGCATTTTGGGTTATGATTTTAATATAACTAGTGACTACGTGGTTTAAATAATCTTTATGAGATGATATAATTAACTACGTATTTAAACACACATTGTTTTCAACATTGAGTTTTTTAAAGTAAATTCATTCATTTTAAATGATCACTTATGTAAATAATATCTAAGCCAAATTCTATGATATACTTTTAAGAAGATTGTCAAGATTATTTTTAAACACATATAAAACTGTATATCCTATCTACTGAAAGTGAATAATTCAGTCATTTAATTCAATGATTTAAAAGGACTGGCTTGATTTTATAGCCTAACTGAAGTTCCCTGGGTCAGTCAAAAGCCAATTAATAAATATTTATTATGAACCTACTAGGTGTCAAGTACAGTGATAAGCACTGGGGATACAAAAAGAGACAAAAGACTGTCTCTGCCCTCAAGGAACTCACAGTCTAATGGGAAAGACAAAACCAAACAAAAAAGTACAAACAAGCTACACACACACACAGGCACACACACAAAATAATTAACAGAAGGAAGGCTTCTTATACCAATGAAATAATATTGGGGGAAATGAATATATAATTTTAATTTTTAAAGAAGATATAGATAGCTTGCAATGTGCACTGTTGGAGATAGCACCCCACATACATGTGGTCACAGATCCACTAAAATATTTAATTATCATTTTAATCTTCATTTCTATTTGCTGCCAGACCCTTGCACATAATAGGTGCATGCCAAATCTTTGTTGAATGACAATTACTCTCCACATACCTGATCCAGCATTTTTTCACTAAACCACTTATACACCTGAAAAGGGTTAAAGGCAGGAAGCTGCTTTTCCAGGCTCTTCAAGGTCACTTTTAAAGGTCTGGTGGGTAATGTGTTTTCCTCTGGTACATTCATCGAAAACAGCTGTTCTTTCAAATATTCCTTCAAGGAGGAAAAAAAAACAAATTTGCATGCTTATTACTCTATGTTCTCTTTAAAAGCAAGTTGATCAAAACCTGTATTTACTCTTTTCACACATTTCTTAGCATTCACTTGGTAGATTCCAATATGTTAATACCACAAGAGAGAATTCATTTTCAGAAGATGCAATGCTGATGAGGATTTATTATACTAAACAGCACCAATCAAAAATAACTGAGCCTAAAATTCTGTGGTGACAGTTAATTACTAAATTTCATGAAATGAACTATTCAAAGTATTTGATTTATGTAGATTCAATTGTACTTGAAGCTTTTTCTAGGCATTGTCTTATGGATTATATATAGGGCAGATGTTCAATAGCTAACATTAGAGTAATAGCTAAATAATCCAAGGAATGACTACTATGTGTTCAGTTCTGTGCTAAGCATTGATATATTTTTAATTATTTATTTTCAACATTCATTTCTTAACATTTTGAGTTCCAAATTCTTTCTCTCCCTTGAGACCTTCCTCCATCCACTGAGAAGGCAAGCAATATATCAATTATATATGTGGAATCATGCATGACATATTTCCATATTAGTCATGTTGCAAAAAAAACCAAGAAAAATAAAGTGGAAAAATTATGCTTCAATTTACACTCTGGTTCATCAGTTCTCTCTGTGGAGGTGACAGCATTTTTCACCATAGGTCCTCCCAGGTCCTTCCAAATTGTCTAGAATCATGGTAGCTTTGTCTTTGTGATCATTGTGATCAAAGTACTTAAGTCTTTCACAGTTGATTATTATTACACTATTGCTGTTACTGTGTACAGACTTCTGGTTCCGCTCACTTCACTTTGCATCAATTCATATAAGTCTTCCTAAGTTTTTCTGAAACTATTCCCTTTGTCATTTCTTATATCACAATAATATTCCACCACAGTTATATACTACAATTTTTATACACAGTTATATACCACTGAAACTATTCTGAAACTATTCCCTTTGTCATTTCTTATATCACAATAATATTCCACCACAGTTATATACACAGTTATATACCACAATTTATTCAACCACTCCCTAATTGATGAGCATCTCCTCTGATTTATTTTTTTTTTTACCACCACCAAAAGAACTTCTATAAATATTTTTTGTACATATAGGCACTTTTCTTTTTCTTTTATCTCTTTGGGATACAGACTTAATAGTGCAGTGGTATTGCTGGGTCAGCGGGTATGTGTACTTTTATAGCACTGCGGGCATACTTCCAGATTGTTCTCCAGAATGGTTGGATCAGTTCACAACTCCACCATCAGCGCATTAGCGTCCCTATTTTTCCACATCCTTTCCAGCACGGCATTTTACTTTTCTGTCATGTCAGCCAATCTGATACGTGTGAGATGGCACCACAGAGTTGTTTTAGTTTGCATCTCTGATAAGAATTAGTGATTTAGAACATTTTTCAGATTTGATTTCTTCTAAAAACTCCTTTCACCATTTGTCAATTGAGGAATGGCTCTTATGTTTATAAATTTGACTCAGTTTCCTATATATTTGAGAAATGAGGCCTTTAGGAGAGAAACTTGTAATCTTTCCCCCTACCCCCACCCCTCACCCCCTGTTTCCTGCTTCCCTTCTCATTTTAGCTACACTGGTTTTGTTTGTACAGAACTTTTTTTTTTTAATTTCATGTAATCAAAATAATCCATTATACTTCCCATTATCTTCTGTGTCTCTTGTTTGGTCATAAACTCTTATCTATAGATCTGACAGGTAAATTTTTTCATGTTCCCTTAATTTGCTTATGATATTAACCTTTATGCCTAAGTCAAAGCATTGATATTTTAATGGGATTGTTGCACTGCTGTTATAAAAGTATTACTTTGATGCCTTGTCATGTCAAGGATTTCTTAAAAGCCCATTGACCAAGGACCAAACTACAAGTCTAGACAACCTCTTTACCAGGTTGACCATAAAATGATTAATTTTTTTGGCCACAGCAACTCTCAAAAATCACCTACTATTTTATCGAGTGGTTATCTTCCACGTCAATGAAGAGAGTACCCAGACCAAGGAAATGACAAGTCCCTGAAGTGCTGACATCAGAGAGCCCAGCAAGGCTCAATGAGGTAAGCTGAGTCACTCAAAGAAAACAAAGGTCACTCTGGTTACAGGTACCTGGGGATGAGAGAGATTAGATGACTAGCCCAGGGGGAACCGGGGACTCGAGGCCACATTGAAGTTTGGATTCAGTCAAAGGGCCGCACTTGAGGACCTAGTGGGCCACATGTGCCCTCGAGTCTGTAGGTTCCCCACCCCTGGACAAGCCCATGGTCCTATAGGTACCGATTTTCAGCAGAGCTAGCATAAAAACTATAGTTTCCTGACTCTCTGGCCTAGGATGCTTTTCACTAATCTATGCTGCCTCTAATATTTTGAGATCCTAGAATGCTGCATATTATCACTCTGTACCTCAAAGTTCAGATTATAAATGTGGAAATTTTAAGGGTCTCCAATAATTTGTAACATTTGGGAACAACTACTTAAGCAGCAGCTTCAGGAGGCAGCTCTTTTCTTTTTGGGGTTACCTCTTAGCACCTGTGTACGTAAGGGCTCTGAATAAAGAGTATATGGTAACTAGCAACACAAGTGTTTCTTACTGGGAGGAAAAAAAAAGATGATTGAATGGGGACTAATTTTACGGTATCATGATTAAAGTAAAACAGAAATAAAAGACCCTGCCTCACCCTGAATCATTACTTCTTTTTTGCTTATAAAAATCTGTTTTTACATATTTTCTCTCTGAATTAATGAAATCTGGCTTCTGTCCTCACCAAAGGAAAGAGAAGCTGCTTCATTGAAAGTCACTAATTACCTCCCAATTGCTAAATTCAGTCAATTACTTCATTCTCTGAATCTCTTTGCTCCTGCATTCTCCTATCTTTAAGTATCACCACTATGGTGATAACCAAGAAGCCTGTATCTCTAGTTGGGTCCTACTGCCTGAGCCTAGTCATGTCACACATGCACACGTGTGTGTATATATGTATATATATGTACATATGTGTGTATGTATATACCTATGTATGTATGTATATACATATATATATATATATATATATGCTTGCTATATTTTTCCATCTGATTATATTTCCACAAGCTTAAATTCAGTAAATTCCAAGCTGAATTTCTTATCTTCCAACTCATACCCATCAAAAGTTACCAACTCAGTCCATGGTAACACCATTTTCACTTTTTTACTTCCAGTCATCAAAAAGTTATTCAAATATATCCTTTCCTCTCTACTTCTAGCGCCATCATGCTATGTAAGGCTCTCTCACCAATACCTAGATTTTTGCAGCAAGCTTTTAGCTATCCTCTTTCACACCAGATTTAGGCATTGCTTTTTTTTTTCTTGTCTCTCAGTTGATCCTGTAATCTGTATGTTGACATATTGATATTTAAACAATATTTTCTAATTCTGAAATTTTATTTTTTTGTGCATCATGCATTTGCTAAAAAAACCCTTCTGTTGGCT